>NC_037591.1:38153915-38418661 GCF_003073045.1 Pomacea canaliculata
TTTCTGTCGTGATTCTGATGAGGATATTTGTCATGGAGTTGCCATCTTTGAAGATGGAGGGTCCCAGGGTTGTAAGCTGTTGACCTCTCCCTGCTCTACTCTCTTCGTGACCTTTGATATCAAAGTGACTGGCGCTGTTCTAATTATGCCTCGGCACAATTATAATGACACATATAGGAAATAACAGAACATGCTTTATCTTATTTTGTTTATGTGAGCAGCTATTTACATATTCTCCAGAAACATTCTCACACTCCTCGAATATAGTTCATACGCTAGCATTAGTAACGATGTTTCAAATGTCACAGACCAATGGAAGCACAAAAGGTTACAGTATACAGGTTTCTGAGCAGAGTATTTGCCACTGTGTGTTCAAACCCACTCTTAGAACATCTACAATTATTTTACACTTGTTTTACATTCAACACCATGACTTCTGCTCTTTTGTGCTGCGGTGGTAACACTGCAACAAAGCAGGACAGCAACAAACTGAACAAGATCGTGAAAAGAAGCAGAGGTGGTTGGACAGAAAAATGTAGAGTCAATGTACAAACAAACAAACAAACAAACAAACAAACAAACAAACAAACAAACAAACAAACAAACAAACAAACAAACGGTCACTTCATTTTCATCACACATACTCAAATGTACATCATCAGTGTAGATCGTGACTGACTGACAGCTCATGTTCAGCTCGGAGTTTTGAGTTAAGGGAGAGATAATACTGTGGTGTTGCCAACGACACATTAGATTCCCCATTAGCTTCTTCACTCTCTCTCTCTCTGCTACTTTGTCTCTCGCTTTCTCCCTCATTTCTATCTTCCTTATGTTCTTTCCCTCTATCTCCTAATTCATTTTTATAAAATACCATCTTTGATTATGTTTTCCATGTTCGTTCTGCATGAAAGATGTATGGCTCAATTTTTTTCAGCCTAAATTCCTTTCATTTGATGCAAGCGGTAACATGTTCGAACACAGAAAATCAACAAGTAAATTTGCTTGTAAGGAACGTGCATGTACAAAATACCCCACGACTAATATTCCTGTCGAGTTTGTTGGAACAGGATATAATGACTGAGATTTGAGGCCACAGGTCAAATGTACAAACATCGTTACACACTGAGTGTTTATAAGACAGATAAGTGGGCTCACTGCAGACATACATGTGCAAAATATCGACACACAAAAACATTCTTCCGAAATTTTGCACACGCCTCTACGGGTAGACGTGGAAAATTCATGCGCAAGTTAAAAAAGGCCGATGTTTATCGAGCTAAACGACTGACACAAAAAAAAAAAAAAAAAACAAACAAAAACAACAACAAAAAAAAAAAAAAAAAAAAAAAAAAAAAACAACAAACAAAAACAAACTTAAAAGAAGAAGCAGCTTATCGTCCATTTTAAAATAATGTCAAGGTTCGTCGCAAACTGATGGCAGTGAGTGACGCATTTTCACGCATTTTTTCATGGACGTGCTTTTCAGAATATGAGACACAGTCTTTATGCGCATTGATTATCCTTGTTGACGTAGATATACTCTATAAATTATTCATAGCAGCAATCAGAGACATGGCCAGCCAACTTTTTCTTAGTTAATCTGCTTCACATCCTTGAAATGTATGCCTTCATTCAGATCCGACATAAATTTTCAACTACAATCAAAGATGTATGAACACCTCTAAAAATTACAGAAATTTGCAACGCACCAGGTCGCCCTACCTTGGAGCAGAAGTGCACTTGCTCTGGTAAGAAGCTATGAGCATCTTCAAATGTTGTCTGTTATTAGCAGCACACGACTGCCAACTGGCAAACTCTGGTGAAAACTGCAGGACATGAGCTGAGATAGTATTATAGGATGGATTCCTTCTGCGGTGGTGAATTCTGGGTATGTGTGCTGTCTTCAGTCATTCTCTGTTGATGAAGCCAAAATTTTTTCAATTTGTTTTTCTTGTAAATGAATTTGATATCTTCTTGTTGGATTTTTTTCTCTCTTTCTAATGATGGAAATTATTTTGAAGCGCAAATATTTCAGACCATGGTCCTCAGTTTTATTTATTCTAAAATCTCATTTTAAATTATGCAATGTGGCTGTGTGCCAGCTGCTATGCCTGACTTAAAAAGTGTTGTTTATTTATTGTTGTTGACACAACTTTGACCACATCACTATAACCACAAAGTGGTTCAGGATTTCTGTAATCTCATTTTTCTTCAAAGCGTGGACTTCTGCGTGTTCCATTTTTCTTTCTCATATTCCTTTGACCCCTCGAGCTCAGTCCTTTATAGTTTTATATTTCTCAGTGATTATTTCTTCACGGTATAAATATTTACAACCATGCGCTTTGCAGGCAATTATATATATGCTCCCGTATTCACATACATATACATACTAATATATTGCATGAATATATTATAGATATAATACATTACTGAATATATTATAGATATGTTACATTACAGATATAGAAACAAAAACATATAGAATATATACATATAAACCACTATACTTATAAATATTATCTATATATATATCACTTTATGTTTGTGCTATCTAGAACGACAGCTTGGTCTTTGATAACACCTGGCCACATCTGACGCCATGCTTCATAAGCACAGTGGTCACGTGTGCTCCCTGTCTCTTGTTTTGGTTGGGCCTCCCTGGTCACGTGTACTTCATAGAGGCCAGTCACAGAGCCAAATGTCACCAGTCCTTTTCGGCGTCGCCTCTGAACACTGGGAAAGTTGTGAGTAAGACCTGCAAACCATAGAAGCTCGGAGACTCCATCATGGACAAAACCGGGCATGTCCAGTCGTCTTCCTCTGAACAAAGTGACCGACGATTGGTCCGATGGACACAAGACTAATTAACTGAGATCCCTAAATAGCTAACTTTCTTTCTTTTTTATTTTCTTTCTCCTTTATTGTTGTGTCGTTTTCTCTTTTTACTGTCAGCCTCTCAAACACAAACACATTGCGCTGTAAAAGGATAAATTTCATTAATAAAATGTTAACTGATTATTACTTGCAATTATCTGCCACTATGTTAAACTCTGTGTGTGTGTGTGCTACTTCTATCATCAACGTAGGTCTGTGGCTGCATGACAGTGATGAGCGCTACTTCGAGTTGTGGTCCTTGCGTCCAGTGAAGACAGTTCACCTGCCGACTTCACGGGGTCGGGGATTCTGCTGATCACGACAGTATGTGATGATGTATAAGTAGTACCTGTTACAAGCTGCAATAACTTTATTATTTTGGATTGTAATAGATCGCATACTGTATATATCTATAATTCTGATATATCGGAGGTTTTCTACCACGTGCTAGTGTTTACCTTGTAATAAACTAACGGGATAAAATATCTTGCCAAATTTTCTTCACTTTATCTACTTTTTTCCCCTGAACAATGAATCAGATTTCTTGTAGTCTGATTTTAACTTTTTTCACCTCACGTTTCGTTTATCTACATTGTGTCGGAGTTCTCTTGTTTGTTTGTTAGATAATATTACAGTAGTAATTTTAACTACTTCATCGACTTGACATGTTGAATAATCAATATAGAATTACTTTTATTGCTTTTGTTAACTGTCCGCAGGTGATGGCAACACTGATGACACAATACGAGCGATCACGTGGAGTTATTACATCGTCCATACTCTTTTTATTCTGGCTTTCAAAATCGACTTGTGATGTTATTCCTCTCTACACAAAAATTATGTTGGAGGTAAACAATTTTAAGTGTAAACATGTACAGTTTCAATTAAAATGCGACGGTAATATCCCTACAGCAATTTTTTTTTAAAGTTGAAAATAAGTTCAACTCTGTACTTAACCTAGCGACAGCCAATCACGTATGGTACCTACTACATGACAATCAAGGTTACCCAGACTTTCTCGTCCCTTGCATACATGAGGACATCTTATTGACACTGTTAAAACTGTCCCTAGTTTCTCGTCGTTTCTTAGTACTAAAATGTAGTAGATGCTCTATACCCGATACTTCGAGATGTGTGCTTCCATCCACTACCTCGGCATCCCGGGTGGCGCTGACGCCAGGTCAGGTGGTTGTTGAAACATCCCCCATCCCGTACTCTCCCTATTTGTCTCGAGTTCACATCTCTTCGTGGACCAATCACATTACAGGGATCTTGATCTTCTTCTTTGTCCTTTTGTGATTTTTGTGACAGTCTTTTGATGTAGTTAATAGTTGTCATCATGGTTGTAATATGTTCGATCTATTGCTGTCTCTCAAGTTGTAATACCTACAGTAGTGTGACTAATGTTTACTTTGAACAGTAGCGATGGGGTTATTTAATGCAGCACTATTATTATTTAGTTATTTTAATAGTCATTTTTAATCTTGATAAATTATTGAAAGTGTCAGAAATATGCTAGTAGCTCCGTTACTTAATGCTATGAAGCTTCGAATACCACTTGTCTTTAAAGGCAATCTTTATTTTCGAGGTAGTGGAAACGGAAACTTTATTGTTGTCATACTATTCTACAGGAATACAAGACTGACATGAGTAGTTTTAGTGCTCACATCATTAATCACGTGATGACCATTGCCTTGACCCTGCTGTACGCCTTTGCTGACCCGGTGGCTGTGGCAGCGTACATCAAGGAACATCCGAGCACTAGAGTAAGGCATTTAAAGCTCATTTTTATTTTTATTTTATTAAATAAACTGCTACATACCAATGGATTTTTAATTCAACGTGTGTGGCATCTACACCATCGGTTCTGTCTCTAGGAGGACTAGACAGTCGTGAAAGAACTGACTGGATAGAGATTTATGCAGAAGATGGAAAAATATGCTTTTAACTATTATTTACGGGTGTAATTGCACTTTATGACAAACATTACATATTTGATACGTTGATGAATTGGTTAATACAAGAATATTAGAAAGCCACTCATATACTTTCTATACTTGTGTAAATTTCTATTTTGATATATGCCTATTATATTTTACTGAAAGAACACTTGATTTATTTTTAAAATAACCTTATGAGTACTTTTGCTTGCTTCAAAGAAAAATTATCTAAATGTGGTAATTTCTTTACTAGCATATGTTTATGCGATTAGCTCTTTTTATTTTCAGAGGTGTCATGTGTCGATTTTCCTTGATTTGACATTGTCATACACTCATTGATATGAAACAAGTTAAATCCATCATTTCTTTAATTTCAGGAGCTCAGTCCAGAAACAACATCATCGTTCTTCAATCGAATGATATTCTTCTGGTTTACCAGGTACATAATACATACATAACTACGAATGTAGATGCATAAATACAAACAAAGATACATGCATAATACGAACATTACACTATATCAGTGCACAAGCTCACATTTCTGGTGATATTTCAAGTATTACAAAGTATCCCATTTTTTCCTTAACATATTTAACTTGTGTAACATATTAAACCTTCATAGCATCTTTATCTATAACATGTTTAATTATATTTCATATTTTAACTCTTAACTTTCACAGAATGATTATCATTGGTTACAAACGAGGTATTGAGATGACGGATGTCTGGGATCTGAACCCCCGGGATACAAGCAGAGTTTTGATGGCGCGGTTCAACCAGCTTTGGCAACAGGAAGTGCGCCGCTTCCATCGGTCTGTTTTCCATCTACCGTCTATCGTATAATTACATATTTTATTTTTCACTTATAATGAGATGCTTGGTGGCAGTGGCTAACGTGCCTTTCCCCATCATAGTGAGTATTTTGTCTCCGACATGTCTCTCTCTGGATGTGACCCCCTCTTACACTGCTGACCTTAGATGATTTTATCCGGGTACTTCAGTGTGTGTGCATGCGTGTAGCTGTTTATGCTTTTGATGCCTGCCCTTAAAAGCTGTGTGTTCGTGCGCCTGCAGGAATGATTGGTGGATGGATGGATTGATTCACGATCATCCACGCTAAAGAATGCGCCATTAAACTATCAAAGATCCCCGCGCCTTTTCTAATTTCCATCTTTAAGAAGTATAGCTCTGGCAATCAGTCCATGTTAAAGGCTCAGCCCTATGGATCGTATACAGACAGATCTTACATGAAGAATGTTGCTCAATTTATATTTTTCTTGTCCTCTGTTTCTTATCCTTGTTTTCTTGTACCTCCTTTTCTTCTTCGTAGTTTTCTCGATGAAACCCAAAGAAAAATCTCTGCTATTAAAAGAGTGCTAAAATGCTTTCTTATGATTTACTACTCATCTGGGAATGAAACAAACTTAATTAAATAATGTCTTCTTTTTCTGATTTCTACAGTTTCTCGCTAAACTTTGTACCAGTTAAATATATAAGTGATAAGAAAAAACGCCTAAGCAAAACAACATCGTCGACTAAAGAGACTTTGAAAGCTGATAACTGCGAAAGTCTTCCTTTGCTGGGGAATAAAATTTCTGAAACGATGCAGAACAACGGGTCTCTCACTTCAGTTACCTCGGCAACTGAGAGCTGTTTGACAGACAGCAAACCTGCTCCGAACCAAAGCCCGGTGCAAGGAACTCAGTACCAGACACTGGTTCAGAATCCAGCTTTTCCCAGTGGAAAACTCGATCGTGGGCTTGAAGAATCCGTCAAAGACAAAGTCAGTTTTCGTCAGAATGAGTCCCAGCAAACCAAAGACCATACAACCAGCGATGCCCCTTCTTTAACCAAAGTGCTTGTGAAGCAGTTTGCTGGACAGATGACCGTCCTACTGATCCAGAGACTGTTGTCAGATGCTTTTTTCATTGTGACCACACTTGTCTTTGGGTGAGTGGATTTTGTTTTGTTTTGTTTTTGTTCCATGTAGGAATAAGCCTTTCGCTTAGTAACACATACCTTGACTATAAGAATGAAGAGTTCCCAATTACGTTTGACAGAAATAACACATTGTCACACATTGCAGCTGCTGTTTACACAAACTGTAGTCACCAAGTCTATAAACACTTTATCTATCAGGTCACGGGGATGAAAAGATCGAAAAGTTTTATGCAGATGTCCTAAACACTTGAGAAAAATCACACTTGACTCTTATTCGTGGTTTTCAGATAAGTGTGACACCACATTGTTGCTTTTAGGATACTTTTAGAGAGAGGGACTGATCCCGTGAAGCAACTGAACGATGACAATAAAGTCCTTCTGCCATTTGTGTATCAGACGGGTTCTCATTGGACAGCATCATTTTTTTTTTCATTTCAAGTTTCACTGAAGTTTTTCTTTCTTTTTTTTTTTTTTTTTTTTTTTTTGTTCTTGGGTGTGTTGTAAACACTTCGCACCAGGCTTCTTTTCTCTCTCCATTACTTTCTGTTTTCCTAATTTTCTTTTAAAATGTTCGTCTGTAGGATAGTGCAGCATTTGCTAATTTTAATGCACAGAAAAAATTCCAAATGTTTATTTTAGTCATTTAAATGAACCATAGTTCGCTGTGCGGTGAGTGACAATAAATTATAAGAGCTGGCTTCAGATTTGTGTCAGAAAGTATCTTTGTGTGTGTGTTGCAGGGAGCTGATCACTCACCTGAACAGCAGACGACCGGGACAGGAATGGCAGGGTTATGTCCTGGCACTGACCTTGTTTGTCTGCGGACTCCTGCGAGCCGTTTTCTACGCCTGCTCCAACTACAGGGCCTACTACACGGGTCTTCAAATCAAGTCTGTGGTTATTGGGGCTGTATACTGCAAGGTACCTGAAAGCCATGCTCCTCCCTAAAAATCTGAAATCTTTCACGAATTATTCACTATTTTAATCTTCATAAATATATATCTCAGAATACCTAATACAAGCCTTCTCTAAACGGTGCAATAATTATATTATTCACAAATTTTTTTAAAATTTAATTTGTTTTAAATAAAGGCTCTCAGAATAAACAATGCCACCAGAAAGACAGCTACCATTGGCGAGGTTGTCAACCTCATGGCTGTGGACGCCCAAAGGCTGCAAGAATTCATCAGCAGATTGTTCTTCGGCATGACTATACCCTTCCTCCTGGTGGCTGTGGTTGCCTTGATGTACATCAGGGTGGGAGTCTCTGCATTTGCTGGGATTGTCCTGCTGTTGCTGCTAGTCCCATTAAACGGCCTGGTGGGTGTCCTTCAGAAGAGGTTTCAAATTCGGAACCTAACTAACAAAGACAAGAGAGTGAAGCTTATCAACGAGATTCTCAACGGAATAAAGGTAGGAATCGCAAGAAAGTAACGATTATATATACGTAATTATTTTTACAAACTCATCAACAAAATAGACCTCAAGCATGTGGAATGTATGTTGGTTGTTTATTTGTATTCAAGTATTTTAAGCTCTCCTCTCTCTGTCTACGTCTTCAGGTTTGTATATGTATTTTGTGAATGCTCCGACCTTTTTATATGACTGAATTTTTTATCATCTAGAATGACAATCAAACACATGCGATTTTGTAGAAAAATTCAGTACAAATGGGTACTAAACATAATCTTCTTCAAATTAATTTAAGTTGATATTTTTTTACATCAAGTCACAAACTACCGACTACTGTTCATTAAGAGTCGCAATTATCAAAGTCCCTGGAACAAGTGACACTAATCAGAGGTCATCATGAGATGTGTTTATTTATATTGCATGTGTAGGTGGTGAAACTGTACGCCTGGGAACCCTCTCTGGAGCGACGGGTGAATGATGTGAGAGATCAGGAGATCTCCAGTCTGCTGAAAGTAGCTTTGCTCCACATGGTTCTTGGACTATGCTGGAGTATTGTCCCTTTCCTCGTCAGTTTTCCTTTGTCTTTCTTTGGGCTTAGATAATAGCTTAGTATGCCGATGCATTGCTTTAAATAATTACGAAAAAATAATATATATGTTTATGAGCAAGTGTGTGACAAATAAATTTCATTCTATATTTACATAATTTTTTACCCCCCGAAATTTCGCAAAAAGGATTGTGTGTATGTCTAAAGAGACTAGCAATATTAGTGTCAACTCCTTTATTATTTTTACACATGTTTATAACCTGTCATAATTATTTACAATAGTCACTCCACACTTACATCGCCTCCATGACTTCAACAAGTCAACAGCTAACGCTAAAGTGCGCATGATTATTATGCAGGTGACCCTGGCGACCTACGGAACGTTTGTACTAGTCGAGAACGACAACTTTCTGACTACGAGCGATGCTTTCGTCATCATGTCGCTTTTCCAAATCTTGGCACCGCCCCTCGACTACCTGTCCCTCCTCATCTCCTTCACGGTGCAGGTAGCAAAACAGGTGTTTCGTGCTCAGTTAACCTTGCTGCTATGAATATCTTTTCCCACTCGTATTTGCCTCGTCTTTTGGTAGGTTCATCAAACCATACACAGATATCAGAGCAGAATTTGCATTTAAATTATTATTCTTTACAAATATTTACGTCTGTATTAAATATAAATGAACATTGGCGATAATGACAAAGGTGAAGATTATTTGTTTGTGTTGATAAAGATGTTTTAACCTTAATACAATCCTTTCCTCTCACAAGCCATTTCCCGATTCCTGTACATATTTTTTGTTTGTTCCAGGCGAAGGTGTCCGTGGGCAGAATTAACAAATTTCTTTGCAGTGAAGAAAGGGACAACACGATGGTGACTCAGGAATCTCACTCGAGTGTGTTTCTGGAAACATTTAATAACTATTTATACTGGTCATTATAGTCACTCTACGACAACATAAATATGGAGAATATTAACGTTTTCTTTCCTGAGAGAACCAGACAGATGATTACATCCGTTCAATCATTTTTGCAATAAACATGGTTTTTAAAAGCAAAACAAAACATTAAAAATTATAAAAGATTGATTATTCGAGTTTTCAATTGTTTTTTTGATTTACCTACTTCTTTTATAAGAAGACGATTACTTTCCTTTGTGGGTAGATAACGCCGTCTGCATTGAAGATGCCTCGTTAACATGGGACGACATCGCAAAACCGACTCTGGAAAAGTAAACGAGTTTTCGTTTTGTTTTGTTTTTTTTTCTTGAATTGACTATAATCCTTTAAAGGACTAATACAATGTATTTTTTTCAAACGATTGTGTAAATCACAATATTATTTCACCATATCTGGGTAAATACCCTTTTTATGATCTCGAAATCCTCTACAATCACGCACCGAAAGAGGTCAAAATCGTGTACCTTCCTCCATTGCTTTATGGTCTACTCGTACCTCATCTTTATGTTGTTCAGTGTGTTTATACGCACCTCACTGTCAACTGATTGTTATCTTTCATTTATCATTATTGGTTTGTGCAGAGAGTGCCATCTATCTTGGCTGTGGACTGCTCGTTATACCCAGATTCAAGAATTTTTATCATGAACTGTTCTTGCTATATTTCATGTTTAGCGTTGTTTTCAATTTGATTTTATATACTTTAAATGGATGCACTTTTATAAAGTTTGTTCTTTACGTCTAGCATCAACCTGAAGATTCCAGAAGGTCGTCTGGTGGCTGTGGTGGGTCAGGCTGGTGCCGGCAAGTCGTCTCTTATCAACGCCATCCTTGGAGAAATGACGAAAACACGAGGACACATCGCTGTCAAAGTGAGCTCCCTTGCATAGCGTGTATCTTTGGTTTTATTTAATAAAATCCCGAGTAAATTAGAAATTGCAATTATATCATTCTGATACTAATAACTCTTTTGCGGAAAAATTAAATAAGAGATTACTTGTTAGAGTTAACTACTGTATTCTGAGCAGGGTGCCATAGCCTATGTGCCACAGCAAGCGTGGATCCAGAACGCAACAGTCCGTGACAACGTGCTTTTTGGCAAAGCGTATCAAGCGGAGAGATACAAGACAGTGATAAGGGCCTGCCAGCTGGAGCGTGACCTGTCCATCCTTCCAGCAGGCGACCTGACAGAGATAGGCGAGAAGGTATATTCAGTTTCCTCCCATAGAGACGATTTAGAGATTGCGATCTATCTTGGTCGTGATGCTGCGAGTTTTAAGTTCCCATCATCCTCATCATCATCTTCGTCAGCAGCAGCAGCAGCAGCAGCTCCACCACCACCTGAAAAATTGATGTTATTACTACTTCTTCAAGGGTACCAATCTAAGCGGTGGCCAAAAGCAGCGCGTGAGCCTGGCACGTGCCGTCTACAGCGACAGGGACGTCTACCTGCTGGACGATCCCCTCTCCGCCGTCGACAGTCACGTGGGCAAAGCCCTTTTCCGTGATGTTATCGGCCCACAGGGTCTTCTAAAAGGAAAGGTAAGTCCTGGTTCTCTGTGTGTATATATATATATGTCTTAATTTTAGGTGACCTGAATAAGTCTTCTGATGTCACATGATCTATGATGCAGACGCGCGTGCTGGTGACGCATGGTGTGCACTGGCTGCCGCTGGTGGAGGAGGTGGTGGTTTTGAGGGGAGGGCGCATTGTAGAAACCGGCAGCTACTCAGAGCTGATGCTCTACAACGGGCATCTGGCCCAGTTCCTGCGCTCCTGTCTGCTCGACTTTAACCAACCTCTTCAGGTGTACAGGGCGGACCATCAGGAAGAAGTCGAAAATGAAAGTAGCACGGACGAAGAAGGTGCAAAAGAAAACTAGTCCTATGTCTGTTCCTCTTTCTTGTCTGTTTTGATTCGCTCACACCTGAAAGAAATGAAGAAAGAAAGAATAAAAGAAAGAAAAAGGAAAGAGAAGGAAATCCCAAAAATTAAAAACTAAAAATAAATACATTAATAAAGGAACGAGTGAGAAAGAGAGAAGTATAGAATATATATCCATTAACCTACTATACTTTATATTTATTTTGCGCAAGGTTTTTTTTATTACATACAAACATCAGTTAGAAGTGCCAGACTACCTCTGTGTATCATCGTAGCCCAGCGGCTATGAGGGATAATCTTTTATGAAGGTTTGTTTCCATGGCTACAGTGATGACGATGGAAAAGAAGATCTTTGAAGACGTTACCTCCGATGCGTATTCGTCTGGAAATGAAACTTACGAGCATTTCCGAAAAAGAAAGAGGTATTACTTCATTAGCACTTCTTTAATAAAGAAGTGAACACAGCAAGACTATTTACATGAGCACATGTTTTGTGTTCACTTTAATTTCTATTGTTTATCATTTGAAAATGCTTAAAATGCTTTTAATAATATATAATTAAATTAAATTAACAGTATTAATGGTAATATCCTTCGTCAAACGAGATTTTGATGATCCCGTAGTGAGCAGGTTACATCCGGGTTGTGAATCTTGTAACGAAGCTCTTGACTAGTCTTTTTTTATTTTGAGCAAAAATAACTTTAAGGTTTTATTAGTCAAAAGGTGACAGGAGATTCCTGATGCCTGTTATCAAAGTAAATATTGTCCTGACCACCGCCGACAGTACTGACGAGTTGTCATTCTTCGCAGGAAAGATAAGCTAGAGAGACGACGGTTGTCTCAAGCCCCGATGTTGTCATCGGTGAAAGAAAGCAGTCAAGTTGGGGAGGATGATGTTGACGAGGAAGCTGGAAAATTAGTGATGACGGAGAAACTCTTGAAAGGGCGTGTAAGCAAACTCATTAAGCTTTAATCGTAATTTCACACTTTCAGACCTTTGTCATGTTGATGACAAATACAAACACTCGCCATGTTGACTGTCATACAACAGACAGACAAGCACATAGTTTCTCTACCATATAGGAAGGCAGACAGACAAACAGACAGGCAGACAAGTTTTTTGATGTGTCCTTCTCATGACAAAATGTTTTTAATATACAGTTTTTATCATTTTTGTAACTTCTTGTCTTCTTATTTTAAAAAAAAAAAATTGCTTGTCGAAATCTATCCCATTTTTATTTGACAGGTATCCACGAGTGTGTACCTCGCCCATCCTAAAGCAGGAGGTCTGTTAACTGTTCTTCTGGGAATTGCAAGTTTCTTTGCTTTCCAAGCAACAAGTGTGGTGGCCAATTTCTGGCTCCGAGACTGGACCGAAGATCCTCTACTTAACAACCAATCGTCTTGGGGATCAGAAGAGTTTGTGCAAAGAAACTATTTCTATTTGCTCTGCTACGGGATGTTTGGAATAGCGCAAGGTTAGTTTTAATATTTAATTGATATTTAGTTTTATTATGGCTTCCTATTCTAGAAACTCATTATCACTTAATGGAACACGAACAATACGTTACTTTTGATGACGATGATGATGATGATGATTTTTGTTTCATATCTGATAAATCCGTTAATTATTTCAAAAGTGTTAGTAAAAAAAAAAAAAATAAATAAATAAACCGTTGATTTCACTTTCGGTAGCAAAATATAATTATCTGTAATGAATGTTTGAAGTGTTCTTCCTGATCGTCTTCAACTACCTCCACTGGACGAGAGCGGTTCGGGCCAGCAAACGTCTCCATGAACGACTGATTAACAGGCTCTTGCAAGCGCCAATGGCATTCTTCGACACAACTCCTCTTGGGCGCATCATGAACAGAGTGTCGTCCGACATGGAGATTGTAGGTGAACAAACTAAAACTTCATCTTGATAAACTGAGCTGAATGTTTTACTGCATGAGTCTTTAGGTTTGTTTATTTTTGCAGGAACTGAAAGTAGCCTAAATCATTTTTTAATTCCTGTCAATATTCACATCCGTCATTGGCACACATTATTCTATATTTACAGGTTTGTATATGGTTGTAACTTGACTAACTCGTTGTAACTTAACTTTATTGTCAACTTAAAATATAAAAGTTTAATAATTCTAGCAATTTTATAATAACGACTTGAAGCACTTACCTTTTGTACAGTGGTAAGAAAATGCAATGATTATACACATTTGCAGGTGGACAATATTGTGCCTGTCGTCATCCGGGATAACTTATTTACCTTTGGTGTTCTCGTTGCCACTCTGGTAGTCATCAGCATTATCTCACCCTTCATCATTATTTTCCTTGTGCTGTTGGCAATCTTCATCTACTTTGCCTTTGTGAGTTTCCAGTTTATTAACACAATAGGCCTCCTGTATACTTACGTGCAGATGCTAATTTATTGAACTCGATTCTGTGTGCTGCATTTCCCTTCTTTACCATTTATTGGAACAATTTCTGTACTTTTAAGTCTTAATTTCATGCATAGTAGCTATTTTTTATATCAATACAGACTATGTTTTCCTTAATTTCATCGATGATCTTAGCTAAACATGATTTAGGTGCATCATTAACATAATCAAGATACATTCCATTACACTTTTGAGCCAAGGCAAAAGGATAGATTAATCCATCGCTGTTAGTTCTGGCTCCTTCTCTGTTTACTTGTTTATAATTTCTGTGTCTGCCTGTCTGTCTCTGTCTGTCTCTGTCTCTTTCTCTGTCTCTGTCTCAGTTCAAAGCCTATATTCCAACATCTCGGCAATGTCGGCGGATGGAATCAGTCACCCGTTCTCCTATCTTCGCTCACCTCAGTGAAACCATGAGTGGGGTGGCCACGATACGAGCTTACAAGGCTACAGATCGCTTCATAAGCATTTCCGAATCACGGGTGGACACCAACCAGACTTACTTCTACGGTTACATCGCCGGTCTCAGGTAAGACCCGTCACGTGCCAATAAGTGTTCTGTCTATAAAACCTGCAATGTCCTCCAGATGTAATAACTATAGATCACTATAAATCACACAGATCATTTTCAACAGCAATCTCAATATTCTCGATCTTCAGGTGGTGTCAGATGCTGATGGACACTCTTACTTTCATTATGGTGTTCCTTGCCGCAGTGCTGGAAGTGGTCGCCTCAGACAGTTCAGGTGGAAGTGTTGGGTTGTCTGTGTCCTATGCTTTACAGGTAGGCTATTCCTTTGAATTTCAGTGAGTCTGTCACATCTTTTATCGCCAAATTCTTCAAAGCAAAGATTGCATGAGTGGCAATGCTTTATCGAGATTGAAGCTAGTTATAAAAACTTCCTCTGTTTTCTCTTAACTCTTCAGACAATATATAGTATAGTAAAACCAGCAATACTGTTTGTTATTTTATTATAGATAAGCTATCAAACTTACCGATCTCGAGATCAACACTATTTGTTACAGCTCAGTTACCGCATGACCAGTCTTGCCAGACTCGCCACTGACTTTGAGACCAACGTTGTCGCCGTGGAAAGAGTGAAAGAGTACTCTGAGGTCGAGACCGAGGTTGGTGCTTGCTAAATGGTATCATAGTCTCCAATGTATCTTATTCATACATGATTGGTATAAATATTTAATTATTGACTATTATTGCTTATTTTCAGTGTCAGTATCTTGGCGGGCCTCAAGATATTTTTCATTATTATGAGCTTCATTCGCACACTGTATCTAAAACATTTTCATAGATTATTGTCAGCTAGCAATTACAGAAACCTGTTTACTAATATGTTAAAATTGTATTCTGTTAATGTAAGGTGTGTATATAATTATGTGTGTGCACTTTCGTGTATATAGGGCGCTTTGAGCTTAATTTCGGAGATATAGTGATATTAATAATACTTATATTAATTATTATTATATTAATTACATGTTATTTTATGATTATTATTATTAAACGAAGAATAAAATTAAATACAGAAAACTCAAAAAGGAGTTAAATAACACGAACAAGACCTAAGAGTAACACAATATTGCAAAAGCATTATGGGAAAGGTTGTTAGGATGTTTACTGTTTACTGTTACTGTAGATTAATAATTGAAGATTAAATTAGCTACTTCACAAAATTGTTCTTTCATTCTCAAATGTGGGTTTATTTTCCCTTCTTAGGCACCGTGGTTTGTGGATACTTACCGCCCAGACCTCAACTGGCCATCTCGAGGAGAAGTCGAGTTGAAGGACCTCACCGTGCGCTACCGCCCCAAACTTCCTCTTGTACTAAAGGGACTGAACTGCGTACTCAGGGGAGGTGAAAAGGTCAGTTGCTGTTGCTTGTCATAAATAAACGTTACAATATGTGTTGTAAGTTATTATATAGTTTTAGACGCCTTTATTTGTTTTCCTTGACATGACACATTTCTCTTGTGTAAGAAAAATACAGAATTCGTAGCTAGGCGGCCATAAAGACAAAGATTTAAACAAAGACCGTGGAAGTCGGTGTCAAGCACTCTTTCTCCTCCGCCATTCACTTTCCCTGATAATGGCTGCAAGATGGGAGGAGTAAGGAAGAAGGGGTTCAAGCACACGTCCGAGGGACCTTCGAGCAGCTGATCTTCTGCTTCAAAGCCAAAGAGACTGATCAGGTCTTGCAGAAATTCGTGATTCCCAATGTACTGAATGTAGTATAAGACCGCCTGTGTTCGCAACATCGAACAAAGAGGGAGGACAGCTGCAGGTCACTAAGTCAAATAATTTTAGCAGGTATCTGGTCCTGAATTTAAAGTTTATTTAACAGGATAGTCGAATTTTTTCATTTTTTGTCTTCCGTTTTTTAATTAAAACTTTTTTGCATGCAGATTGGTGTGGTAGGGCGAACGGGAGCTGGAAAGTCGTCACTGTCGCTGGCGTTGTTCCGGTTGGTTGAGCCGGCAGGGGGGACAATTGTGATTGATGGGGTCAATATTGCTCTTGTGGGACTGCACCAGCTGAGGACGAGAATCACCATACTGCCACAGGTTATTTATTTATTTCTGGTAACCACTGACTAAACACACCTGTCACTGCACGAAATGTTTAACGTCAATATTTATCAGTCGAATAACTGACAAACACTCTTCGCCTGAGCGGAGTGTTTGCTGACAATATTTATCAGTCTTATTACTACCTAAACAAGCTTGATTTTCATGAATGTTTTCCTTCTGTTCAAAAAATGTAAGACTTTAACAATATGAGATCAGATGAGCCTAACGCAATGCCAAATTTATTAACAACTTTTGAAATTATTATTTCTCTCCACAAGAGCACTACTTTGTGAAGAAACCAAGAACTTTTAGCAGCTAAAATAAATGTCATGCTTTTAAGAGTCTATCTTGTCTCCCCGTCCGTTCATGCAAGGTCTACGATGTAGTGTAAATGACACGCAAACATTCAGAACAGACCAAGCCTCATTATATCAAAGATAATGCACTTTGTTATGCCCTACAAAGGACCCTGTACTGTTCTCTGGCACGCTGAGGTTCAACCTTGACCCCACGGGAGGTCGAAGTGACGAGGCATTGTGGAAGGCTCTGAAACAGGCTCACCTACAACACCTGGTGCAAAGTCTTCCAGGTGGCTTGGACTTTAACTGCGGAGACGAGGGGGCCAACCTCAGGTATGCATGACGACGTCCTTCCGTGGTTTTGCATAACTGCCTGATTAAAAAAATTTTTTTTAAAATTCATGTCCCAGTATTGTCTGTGTTGTTTACCACAACAATTGACTTTTAAAGATCGAAACGACATTTGGACAACAGCAATATTTTGTCTTTGGTTTTAGCTACCAGCAGGCAGAGTTTCCAGCAACGACACTTTGATGCCTCTTTAGTTTCATTTTTTAGGTCCCTGGTTTTATTCCTTGCATTTCTTTGTACATGACTGAGTCTATTCCTATAAATATGTGAGGAAACCTAATCGAGTCTAGTTATTCAAATCAGTTAACCAGTGAATAATCCAACAAATGTGTTATAATTGAGTGATCAGTTTATTATAACATTTCACTGTGACTTCTAGCGTGGGTCAGCGCCAGCTGGTGTGTCTGGCTAGAACACTGCTAAAGAAAACCCACCTTCTGGTGCTGGATGAGGCCACGGCTGCCGTTGACATGGAGACGGACGCCCTCATCCAGAAGACCGTGCGGGAGGCTTTTAGTGACTGCACCGTCATCACCATAGCTCACCGCCTGCACACTGTCATGGACTATGACAGGTGAGAAGACGTGTCTTCTCTTGATTTTGTATTCCTATTTATCTTTTGTAAATAAAAAAATCTTCTTGTAGAGTACGGTGTACAATAAGACGGCATTTGCAAGATATGAAAATACATATACTTTGAATGGATAGAAGAGTTCATTTTACGCCCCTAAAATTTTTTTAAAGTTCTCTCTCTCACTCTGCAGGATCATGGTTCTCGACTCTGGGAGAATTGTGGAATTTGATACACCACAACGTCTGATGAATAGTCCTCATTCTGCTTTTGCGAACATGATAAAGGATGCTGAAATGACTGGAAAATTATAAAAACGTTTCTTTCTATCGTGCCCGTTGATCCAGTGCCCACTTGTTGCCTTGCCTGCGTCTCCTTTGGCTGCTTCATTTCGCCTTTAATTCTTGGTCACGTTTGAATAATCAGCATAAATACACTATTTAGTTTGTATTTAATAGCCATTAAAGAAGCATAACATATAAGAAATATAAGTAATAAAAAAGTTACCATCGTTCATTCATTGATTTTATTCTCTCACTGCCTGTGCCTCCTTAAATCGTAAATATTGCACTTACTTTGTTGTGTCTGCTTCATATTTCATCAGTTTTTTTCTGTTGTTGTTGGATTTTTTTCTTGTACATTGATATCGGAAGATGATCAGAAGAATCATAGGGCAAGTATGTTCGAGATTCATCTGGCACGTGCACAACGATCCTAATATTAAGGAACTCGCAGATTTCAAATAATTATCACGAAAGGAAACTCATCCGCGCCACAAAGTTGTTTTATGAATTTTTCCTTGCTAGTAATGCATGAAATGGAAAAACTGAAGTATAAATGTTAAATAATCAGGGAGAGGTCAACATAATTTTATTGTTACTGTTATATTCATACAATTTTACATGAATAAATACATTCTAAGAAGTTCAGTCTTTTCTTTTTTATGTATATGTCAAGATGTGATCTTTCATGTTAGTTCTTAAAGCTTATAATTATGACTGTACATGGAATCTTTGCTTACTTTCAAACATAACGAAATACCTGATTGGTGGACTTCCCCCCTCCGCTCGTTCAGCCTTTAAAGGGAAGTAATCTAAAGTTGAACAACTTCTAAAGGTTCCAGTACTTGCCTCCCTTATGTATTCATTCATTTACGCACAGATTGCTTCAGACGAACGGTGCGCCTTCACACTATCAAGACCAACGCGGAGGAAATACATTAAACCTAATTATAAGTACCGATACTGGACACAAAAGCGAACGTGGTGACAACGCCCGTGCGTTGGCTAGGATTCTAAAGCAAGCGCTGGTAAGAACTCCTGGGTCATCTCCATTAATTTATTCCTAAACTGCACATTCCTGAATGGTTTAATACACAGCTAGTTACTGCCGCCAGCTTTACTCGCAACGCTTCATCTACGAGGAAAATGGATAACCTGTTCGATGCCATCAGACACGGAAGCTTCGAAAAAGTACAACAGATCGTCTCTTCCGAACCTTCCCTTATTGATGTTGCTGATGACACGGGACGGACAGCAATAACAGTAGCTGTCGAAAGTCGAAATGTTGGGGTAGTAAAGTTACTTGTGGAAAGGAACTGTCGCCTGTCCAGATGGCTTGCATTTAACTTCATATTCAGCAGTAAAGAACCACAACTTGATGGCTCACCCCCAAGTTTAAATAAAGATATGGACGATGTCTCTAGGAGTTTGGATGAGAATGTCCTACTTATAAATCATTCTTCGGTGGATGGGGATTGTGGTGAAGGGAAGACTACAGCGAGGATTCAGGCAGAAATTCAGTATCCTCGTAAAGAAGATAGTGATATATGCTTGGGTAACAGGCAGACCGTTCCTCCTTATATTCAAAGTCAACATTGTGATAAAACAGAGCAAAGCTTATTGAACACAAATTTGTTTTATCCTCCTTTGCTGGCAGCAGTAACAGTTAATTCCCTTGAAATGGTTAAAATAATTTTAGAAACTCAAAGATGCTTTGTAGACGAAGCTCATAAAAATATAACGCCACTTCTTCAAGCCTGTATTAAAGGATATACAGACATTGCAGCAGTACTTATCAAAAGTGGGGCAGATGTGAATGGTCAGTCTGCAATAAACAGCCTTGCGGAAGAGGCACAGTGGTATTATAAACCCTTGTACCAGGCTGTGCAACACAATCATAATGACATCATAGAGATTCTTGTCAACAGTGGTGCATTGTACCTTCAGATTGTCCCCCTTGATACCAACAGCTTCCATGCTGCTGATCCAGCATCAATGTCCCATAGGGGCCTAGCAACCTTGCTTGAACTTGCAGTTCGGCGGTGTCAACCACCAATGGTGTCATTTCTAATAGAGATTTTTCGAAGTAGTATCACAGATCTGAGTAGGTACTACTCCCTGATGTGGAGCATCAAGCTTCACCTAACTGACATGACACAACTATTGATTGCCAAACTGTTTCCAGAGACGTACAATATTGAGACAGATGAATGCCGTGAACAGTATCGTCAGACACTTAGAGTTGCTGTTCGGGAATGTCCACAAAATGATGAGACTGTACCCTTGTTGTTGCTAAAACGATTTGGTGCCAGTCTTTTCATGAAAGAGGAAAACTTCTTCATCATTTTGCATTCTGCAGTAATACGCTGTTTACCTCAGCTGGTAACCAGACTTGTTGAAATGATGAAAGAACCACAGTGCCAGTTTGATGTCTCAGCATATGAGAGTTGGCCAGATATTTGCAGTGCAGCATTGTACTATGGCAACAAGCAAATCTTGACTGTATTGTATGAACATGGCCTGTTAGACTTTAGTGCCTATTGTAATGGAGAAAATGCTTTCTTTGAAGCCATCTTTTGTGGAAGAAATGGCTCTTCTGTGTATGTGAGTATAAAAATATTAAACTTCTGTAAAAAAAAACTTATTTTAGGATTAAAATTACATAAGCAACAAATTATGAGAGGCATATGAAAATAATGGTTCATTAATTGTAAGAAAGAACTGATGCATTGAAAAAAAATTGAAATGATGTATGAATAAAGCATTGGTATGTTTGTAGGACATCAGTAAAGTCTAATTATTTAAATGAATTTGAAATATTTTATGGAAACTTAATATGTTGTAATATGTTTGCAATTTGCAGATCAATCTTGGATTATCATTTAAGTCATTTTGAATTTTGCAGGATATTCTGTCCTGGTTAGTGGATCTTGGCCTTGACCCAACCTGCTCAGATAACAACAAAATGCAGCCAATTCATGCTGCTGTCACATATCGCCTCAACTCAGCTGTTGATGCACTTTGTCGGCTGGGAGTTGATGCTAATGCCAGGATGGGAACTGATGACCTTCCAACACCTCTTCATCTTCACCTTAATCTTAGGGTCTTGCAACTGGGCTGTGATCTCAATCTAGACCTTATCAATATTTTAATTAGTCATGGAGCAGACCTAGCTATTGAGAACCGGAAAGGATACACCCCTGTCTCTATTCTTTTTTGGCTGCTTCATGCTAACATAAGGCAACAGGAAACAAACAGTCATCCTGCTGGTCTAGATGATCATGGCTCAGGTCGTAGTAGTATTTCTGGGAATACTTCTGCACAAGGTTTTGAATCTGTACCATCAGTGGACTTTAGCACTGTTGTCAATCCTCCAGCATTTTCTATAGGAACTTCAGAAGAGGAATCTCTTAGAACGCAAACAGAAGACCAAACTTCAGAGTATAATTTGTCAGCACTTCAAAATATCGTACATCCTTTAAATTCACAAGAGAATGACACAACCCAAAAGAGAAATGATTCATCGCCACAGGATCAAAGACTGGGATTACCAGCTCAAGACACCGTTATCATCCTTCCCTCCTTCCTGCGCCCTGGCAGCCCATGGCGATCGCTGGTTGAAATTTTAGTTGAGAAATTTGGTGTGCAGTTGTTCACAATGGGAGCAGCACGTCTTACAGGCCCTGAACACTGGAAGAGGGTCTACTTTTGCCTTCTGCAGGCTGGCATTGACATAGGGCGTCTTCCTTCTCTTAGAGCCTTGTGCTGGCTGACTGTACGCAGTCATATTGGCAGTGTTAGATTTAGTCAAAAACTTGATCAGTTGCCTGTACCATCGATCATCAAAACGTACCTCATGTCTCTTTGACTGTCTAACTAGAGAACTAATTACATTTTATCATGGCATTGCTGTTGTTGTTATTGTTATGATTTACCAAAAATCTCAGTATAAATGAGAAGTGAGATAAGCAGTGACACCAAGAAAGACAGCCCAAAGGAGAGGGAAGATAAGAGAGAGTGTTACTTGTAGAGGCTCAGTAATTTGTAAATTTGCAGCATAGTTCCTACAGTGTGTAAGCATGCAGTGATGTATACATGCAGTAATGGGATGGAACAATTTAAAAACAAATTAGTTCTCTGTTAGAAATGGCTTTGCAAAACTGATATAAAATCTGAAGTTTTCTGACGGGCTTTGTATTTACATATTTAACCACTTGTTATACACTAATTCAGGTCAGTAAAGGGTTATAAAAAGAATTGTTGAGTGGGTTGGTTGGAAAACATTGCATGCAGATAATGTGTTTCCCACACCCAACAAAAAAATTGCATGTAGAGAAAAGCTGTAGTAAAGAAAGCAAAGTAAATAACCTTTTTCACAAGATTTAACATTGAATCTGACATAATGGAGAGAAATGTAGTTCTCCTCAACAGATGATGCAAGGATTTTAATGTTTAGCGATTTCCATCTGCAACATATATTTAGTAATTATAGTGCTTAATTTGCATGTGTATGTGTGTGAATGATCTCTTATTTAAATCCATCCATAGGAATGTCACTTAAGCAGTCCATCATGTTGTTATCTAAACATTTGATTAAAAAAACAGTAGTATCTTGGACATATTTCAGACGAAACTTCACTGGTGTAATGGATTGCTTATTTCTTTATGCTAAAGTTGTTTGCATTAATTTGTTTCTCCTGATTATTATATTTTGGTTTATTTTATTAATATTCCATATTTATACTGAGATAGACATGAATGATGTTTACCCAGAAGAGACTGGTTTTTTGACAAGCATTGCAAAAATATATTACATTTTAGAGTATACTTTACATGAAAGATTTATATCTTTTATTTAATAATAATTGCATTATCCAGCTACATTAGGTAGCCATGCTGTGATTTTGTGATTTATGACAAGTAAAATAGGTTCTGCTGCATGTGTGTGCATTTTATTTGCCATAAAAAAGTGTGTATGTGCATGTGCTACATAAATTAGCCAGCATACCTGGCTTTGCCACTAGATCGTCCAGTTGTGAGAACAATTAAAAATTGATGCAGGGCAATGTGCACCAGTCTAACATGGTTTATGTGCTAACCATTTATAAAAAGGGATATCACTAACAAAATTTGTAGGAATGGGTCAAATAGTGTGGATTTGATTAGGTCGTAACTATTGCATTGCAGCTTGTTCACCACCCAGAAACATCATCATGCTCTAATTTGTTTATAAGATTATAAAGAATTAGAGAATGGGTAGGGGACGCTGTGGCCCAGTCATCCCTGAGTTAAGATAAAATTGCCTCCTAGCAGATATCCCGTGCAGTTCTTGGTGAAGTGGTGTTGCACGTTCGGAAAACATGAGCATTATTTTGGATCCTCCACACCAAGAGTTGACAATATGTGAAAGTGAAAGGCAGGGGCTTCCTCTGCAGATTTATGATAACTCTCCTTACATGCAGTTTGTTCCCTAATCATTCTTTGCGTCTTCTATGTTTGTTGTTTATTGTTTGTCAGCACGGTTGTTTCTCATTCCGTTCTTCGTGTGCTGTTTCTCATTGTTCCTATCACTGACAGCACAAACTAATATCTATACACGTCATGGCTGAAAGCATGCTCCTTCGTCATCGTGGTCATGCGCTATAGAAAGCTATCGTTTATTATTATTATACTAGATGTCATCAGTGAATAGTGGGTCCTCTATACATGTTAAATCACGCACTTGTATTACTGGACTGCTGGCAGACGATTTTTTTTTTTTAAATTACTAAAACGAAGCAGGTTAATTTGTATAAAGCTTCCGGTTTATTCACATTTCAGATTAACTAATAAAACGAGGCAAGTTTTTGCACAAATCCTCCGGTTTAGTGACATTAACAGCAAAGAACTCGACAAGAAGCTAAGCGTTGGACAGCAATCCACCGATACACGTCCGACGTCCGTGGTTAAATCGATCTATGCAAATGACTTTTTTAAAAGGCAATGCTCGTTAGCATATGAAACAGCATCGACAAACATAAAACGACAACAAAATGTAAATACTGAACGTATTCTTCGTAACTTAGTTTTCAGTTTATATGAAACTGAATTTGAGAAATATTGTTCGCAACTAAAGCAACTGTGGCAGTTAAATGATGATGTTGCAGTAGTTGCCTCAAAAGTTAGGAACAGAAGAATGTGACGGAAAAGACTAACACATCGGATCTGGATGCTCAATTAATGATAATCAATGGCATTTAAAAATGATTTAAATTTCTCTTAGCTCTAAAAGAAGCAAGTTTTTGTCTGATAATTTAATAATCGTCTTTACTAAAAAATGGATTTCTTCCAGATATTGTCCGACAGTAAAATCAGGATCTCCAACGACAAGATGGTGGCGAAAACAAGTGTAGCTATATTTTGCTTCATAGTATTTCACTGCGCATATCAGTCACATTGCTTTATGAACATCGAAGAGCTGCAGTCAACAAATTATGGTATAGACATTGTCAGCGATCCTATCGCAATATCACAGGTAAGCTTCTAATTATATTTATGCTGATGGCATCATCCTGCAGTCGTCGTCTGCACGGTTACACTCACAGGTGGGAGCACTATCCACTTGCCGGTGAACTGGAAAAAAACAAAAACAACTCATTAGTTTATTTGAAAGAAAATTTACTAAAGTATTAAACTTATAGAGATAATGAAATTGTAAAACACATGTTAGATGTCAGTGGAGTAAGAGGCAGATTTAAGCCAAACCATCAATTAATAAGGCAAAGGAGGTGTAAACAGGTGTGAGACGTCAGTCTGTAAGATTACTATTGTGTAGCAGTAAATAAGAAAAGAAGACTTAAATACACTAGTTCATCAGAATCTAATTACACAGCACGAGTTGAAATAAATCACAACTATAATGACACTAAAGTTGCTGGTTTAGATGCGTAAAATATGTTCATGTATATAAAAATAGATATGGATGTCTATAACATAACCTGTTTCTGAACATAGTGCAAATAAAAATGTTTTGCAGGCAGTTCCGGAAAGTGCCATAGTTGTAACGTCTCGCCATGGGCAGCAGTATCAGTGCACATACCCGAGTACTGTGGAGCAGGAGAAACAAAAGGAAGAAAAAGAGAAAGAAGCACTTGAAAAGGGTGTGATACAACTCCTGAACCCAATTGGAATAGGTCCCTGTCTAATTAAGGTGATATATCTTAAGCTAACAGAAATGTTTGTTGTATGTAATGATATGTGTGTCGTTCAAAAGTTCTAAGCCTCACTGAGAAGGATTTTCAGAAACAAGACAGTTTTTCATGATTTTTCTATATAGTCCTCCTTGACATCAATGCACTTGGTCAAACAATGCTCAAGCATTGCAATCCCATCGCAGAAGAAGGGAGCATCCTGGACCATCAAAATCTCCTCCACAGCATATATGGCCTCATCATTGTTTCCAAAATGGCGACCACGTATGTGAGATTGGAGTTTAGGAAATAGGTAGAAGTCAGATGGAACAAAGTCTGGTGAATAAGGGGGATGGGGTAGCAATTCAGAGCCACAGTTGGCTGTTTCAGCTACTGCAACTTGAGCAGAGTGAACTGGTGCGTTATCCTGGAGCAAGAGCACACCTTCCCTCTGCGTTTCAAGTTGACTGCTTCCTTCAGTTGTGTTATTTCTGATGCATAGTACTGTCCATTAATAATTTTTTCCTTTTCCAGGTAGTCTATCATGATTATGCCTACAGAACCCCCCAAAACAGAAGCCATCACCTTGCCAACCGATGCTGCCTGCTTGAACTTCTTCAGGGGTGGAGAACCACAGTGTTTCCACTGTTGTCTTTTTTAAGTCTTTGATTCAGGTTTGAAGTGATGAACCCAGGTTTCATTTTGAGTTAATCTGCTGTGGAAATTCTCAGGGTCAGCCTGAAAGCAAGTCAGAAGTGTTCTGGAAATTTCAACCCTTTGCAGCTTCTTTCACATCAGTATTCTTGGGACCCATCTTACAGACAGTTTGCTTGTCCCCAAGATCTCAGTTAAAACAGTGTAGACTGTACCAGAACCAATGCCTATAGACTCACTTCTCTACTGGACAGTAAGACGCCTGTCATCCAAAACCATATGGTGAATGGCATCAACTTTGATCATCAGTGGTTGAGGTTTTTGAACGACCTGATGAAGGTACCTTTTGTGGTGACCCTACCCCACTTGAATTGAGCAGCACACTTCTTCACAATTGCAGAATGGGAGTCTTCAGCAAGTGTCTGTACCACGTCCTCATGGATTTCCTTTGGTGTCATACCTTTCTTTTGCAGATACTCTATGACTGCTCGGCCTCTGTTTTGTCCATTTTTAGATTTTTTGCACTACCCTTCACCTTTGTATGGGCCTCACCCGCACACAAATTAAAACAGAAATCTCTTAGCTTTTCTAGTCTTTTAAAAAGTGGTAGTGTGTTACCACAGAAAAAATAGTCAGCTATGACTTTTCTTACCGGATGAGGCTAAGAACTTTTTGAACGACCCTCATATATAGTTGTCAATTTTTTAATACACATTTATTGTTTATTCCTTAAGAGCTATTTTATTCTTCCCATTAACTCTGCCATAAGCACCAGTTTTATTTATATTTGCTGACACACAATTTTGTCAATTAAGTTAATAGTAGACAAGGGTGAAGAGTGGTAAAGGGATATAGTTTTATTCTGTTTGTTTTGTTTTCTATTCTTATAATCTCTCTCTTTCTTTAACTTTTTAAAGAGACCTAGCAGAATGCATTAATATACTTATTTATTTAGGTTGAGTTTAGCTTCTTGCAAAATAATAATTCCCATAATTGGAGCAAGTGAACCCCTTAATTATTCGAAAGATAAAAGCTCTTAAAGAGGAGGCTTTTAAACCAATTGCAGGACTTTAACTGCTTGCATCAATAAGTATATTATCATTATAAAGATCGGCTTCACTACACTTTTGAGGACACATTTTGATTTGTAGTCATCATATGACATAGGAGGTGCACCGAAGAGTAGGCTACTTACAAATAACCAATTTTTATAATTTAGACATTGCTTTTTAAAAACAATCAATTGTTATTATACTTTTATTGACTTTTGGATATTTTTTAGAAAGTAGCTTACTGTTGTTAAATTTGCCATTTTATAACATGCTCATTTGTGGACATCATAATTCAAGTTTTCATTACAGACAAAAGATTGGTGGAGTTATGAACTCTGCTATGGAAAATACATCAGACAGTACCATTTAGAAGGTATGAATATATGGATGTTTCATTGTATATATAGTTATTACAAAAGATGTCAGTGCATAAACTTACAAGTATAAAACTTTGTGTAGAAGTTTATTCTTTTGTGGGACTGATTGATAAAGATGGATAAGAGTGTTGGAGGGATGACCCTTCTGCTATAGACTGACTATTCTAAATGCATTTCAGAACATTTTTTTAATTTCTGCTGAAAGATGCTTTATTGTAACTTCAGATGGAAAAATCAAAGGAAACATCATTTACCTAGGACTTTATGAATCCGAATTCGACTGGAGCAATGAAACACTCAAGGTCTGTAAACTATTGTAAGTGACATTGTATAAGACTTGATGATGATGATGATGGAAAGTTGTAACATGCAGGTATACACTGTGAAGATGTTCAGTATGCTTAGCAAAATCTGGGTAAATAATTAAAATGACAGAAGAGTAAAACAGGGGGATATAGTGGGAAGAGAAAGGAGAGAGGATATTGGAATGGTTGATGGTTAAGTTGATAAATACAGGGTCAATATAGTTTGAAACAGGATTTTCAGTTTATGAAAAAGTCAGTATTTGAAGAAATTCATTATAAATCAGGGAGAAGTCTAAAATATTTGCTGAAAATTGATTATGATATATATTTGAAGCATTAATTTTTTATATTTAAGATTGAATGGGTTAGATGAGAAATAGGACAAATTTATTGCAGTGATAAATAAATCAGTATTTAATAGCAATATAAGGGTATATACTAATGCTTATTCCCTGATAGTAAGTTTGATACTATTTCTGTTGATGATTTTAGAAATAATTGCATTCACATCTTATACAGTGCATGTCTAGTATATATTTTACATTGCTAATGCATGCATGCAAGGTTACATTGGTACATTAAGTTACAAAAGAGAATAGTTGGTGAGAAAACTTTTTTTCCTTTAGCAGTAAAGTGTTATATTGCAGGAGACCCGAATCCGTAGTAAGACACCAGCTGGTAGGTATCACAGTCAGTATTATACCAATGGTACCAAGTGTGACTTGACTGGCATGGGCCGCCAAACAGAAGTCAGGGTGAGTCTGTTTGAACTATAGTGGGGTGGGGTTGGGGAGAGAGAAAGTGTACATGTGCTGAGAAAATTCAAAAGAATTTTTAAAAACTATATTGCATAAACTGTTGAGGAGTTCTTAAGAAGAAATTACCTTGTCAATGGTCACTGCAAATCACACCATAGGGAAAAGTTATATTTACAGCATTTGCTTTTCTAGATTAAAGCATATTAGATTTTTCAGCTTTGTGAGATATGAGACATTTTAGCTTCTATAATCTTTATGTATTGAGGAGCTCATTTACACAAATGTGTATTTCAACAGAATGGAGTTTTTAATAAAAAAAAAAAATATCATTTTACAAACAGTACCTATGTAAGGAAGCATCAGAGGACTACATTGCAAGAGTAGATGAGCCAGAAACCTGTGTGTACATCCTGACTGTCTACACCTCTCGCCTTTGTAGCCATCCAGATTTAAAAGCCCCTACACTAACTCAACCTATTCCCATCACCTGTGCACCTCTTCTGTCTCAAGATGAATACCTTCACTACAAACACCATATGGAAGGTACTGATTCCTGACATAGTTTTATAGGTGTTAGGACTGTTCATATGTATATGTATCTGTGTGTGTATGCATAGGTATATTGATATGTTTTGAAACTTCAGGAAGTTAAAACTTTAGTTGCCATGTTTTGAAGTGTAGCATACTGCTACAAAGCATTGAGGCTGGGTCAAGCTTTGCACTAGGCATTGACTTATTTCATTGTGGATGTAAATTTAAAATCAGACATGCATGTCCATTTAGACATAACAGTAATGAGCAGCTTTATTTTTACAGTGCATCTCCTTGCTTTGCAGAAATAAGAACAAAGAAAAACAAATATACATGTAGACTTGAAATATTTAAAGCATATTTTCATAGACAAAACTTATTAACAAAAAGTATGCTGAGACAAAACAACACAGCATGGTAAGGAACAAAATCTTGCTGTCAAGTTGAGATGAACAAAGGTTAGTGTAAAACCTTGTTTGAAGTTTTGTTTGAATGAACTCATACGTTATTTATACAGACATCTGAAAATATTCATGAAGTGAGATGCAAAGTGGCAAAACACATGTCATCAGGTCAGTCGACATGAATGACAATAATAATAAAGTGAATTTCCTTACTTAGCAGAAGGCTCAGTGCAGTTTACAAGAGAAAGGCTACTACACAAAGTAAAACAGACACAAAACACAACACACATACAGACACAGGCCAATAGATGTCAGCTAACAAATGGAGAGGGCATGTCAAAAGGCATAAACAAGACAAAAACCTGCACATAAAGCATATCCAAGAAGCCTAGGTTCTCTGATGTAATGATGTAAGTTTTTATAGCACAACAGCCCAGCACAAGCAAGGCTCTTGATGCATTACAAACAAAAACAACACAAAATTCCCGTGGCTCTCTCCATGAAGCTAATGGGAATGCCAGGTCCTTCTTCTGTCAGATGACATTTATAGACCAAGATGTCGATGAAACAGATCTGCAGATCAGAAAGTCGTTTAACTAGAGCTGAATTGATCAGTATTCAGAAACAGATCAAATCATGAGAAATCTACTCTGCAGAAAGCACATGGTTGTAAATCAGAAAAGGCAAAAAAAATTGCATGGTCCAGTAAGCCCCCAAAAATTGCAATGATATGGATGTTGATTAATGATGTAAACATGTTGGACATGTTGTGTCTTCAGATTAGCCATACTATTTCAAGAGTCTGTAATTGAGTATTTTTTCTGCTTTCTCAGTGCTGAGACAAGAAGAAGAAGCAGCCAGAGCCAAAGCAAAAGCTATTGTAGAACAGCTTGGTAAGTGATATTAGTGGACTTCCCCCCCCCCTTTTCTTTTTGGTAGGCTATATTGAAATTGCTTTGGGGTTTTTTCCTCATTTCTTATTAGTTTGTGATTTCTATTTTTTTGTGCGTGTGTGTGTCAAGGATCTAGCAATGCAATTGCTTCTAAATCAGAGTGCTATAAGGCAGAAACTAGAGACCTTCCAAACCAAATATATGAGGAAAATCTTTATTATTACTGATGAAGAAACCCTCCTAAGAGCCATCTGCATGAATATGACAATTATAATCCAAACTAAAAAAAAAGAAGATGAAAGATGGCTAGAGCATGTGTGCAGAATGAAAACAGAAGCACCACCCAAAATAGCCATTCATTGGACAGCTGATAGCAAGAGGAAGTATGCTCTGCCAAAAGAATCATGATGCAGGTCAGTAGGGGGAGAACTAAAGGACCATTCAACTAACCTGGAATAACATAGCTAAACTTGCTGCTGACAGAGGTCTCCAGTGGATGCCTTATGTACCACCTAAGAACGAAAAGGACTAAGTATAGTGCAATTAAAATAAGTATGGTTGACCATGAGAAAGAATATTTTGAAGGAAATGTTAACGAAAAGTGAAAATCCAGGAAGATATTTTCACACATTTTATATTGAGAATTTTTCTGATGAAATTAAAAATTTACTATTTGATTTTTAATGTTAGTGAACAACAACAAAAAATTCTTCTAAAATACATATGTACAGGAATTTTAGAAATACTAAATATAGGAATTTTAGCAATGGGCCTCTATTTTCTGTGACCATAGAAGCAAGAGAATTTTATTTGAGATTTATACTACAACTAAGAATTATCTGTGATTATAGATACAAACATTCCTCTTGCCTATTTTACATTTTTCACTGCTGATGGCTACAATCAGCCATTCTACAACAGCCTTTCAGCCTCTGCTGTCTTTGCATTGTCAACAGAGAAGAGTCAAGCTGAAGAGGAAGCCACAAAGGAAAATGCTGCAATGGAAAGTGGACTGGCCTCATCATTAAATTCCATTTTGAAGAAAACTTTGAGCAAAGAAATAAAAGAGGGATCTGCTGAACCATCAGAAACTAGTAAATGAGAACCATTATATCTTTATTTGTTTACATCTTTCTTTGTTATAAACAGATTTGTCACAAATCTCCCTGAGTAATCTGCCTATGCATTTTTGATCAGTTATCTTTGAAGTTGGGATTACAGTCAAATCTCCCTACTATGCCACCCCGCTACTATGCCACTCTCGGTATTATGCCACTTTTGCTCGGTCCCGACTATAAATTCAATGTAAAAAAAAATTTACTATGCCACCTCCTACTCTCGCTACTATGCCACTTTTTTTGTGACTGTTAAAAGACACAAGTTGTGAAATTCCGCGCAGTGCTCGATTATTATACTGTACGGTAGTGTGGGACATCGCAGTTAGGTGGGATGGAACATAGCACGCACACAGGGAGGGTGGAGGCTGGCGATGGTGGGGTGGTCGCTGGCCGGGTGACAGCCAGGTGACAGAGGGAAGGTGTGAGGGGGTCGACTAGCGACAGGATGCAGGTGCGCGGATGTGGTTGGGAGGGGTGGAGGATGAAGAGGTGAGGGGGAGAATGAGAGGAGACAGCTAGCGAAGCCGACGATTCTTGAGAGCTTTGGACCAGACCTGGGCAAAGGCCTCCTGTCTCTGACCGGCCCGCCCGCCAGTATATATATACTATACATATTGGGTAAAACTGAGTTAACTATATTAGTCCGGCCCTCTAAAACCAACCCAATTTCTCATGCGGCCCCTTGGGAAAATTAATTGCCCACCCCTGCTTTGGACTGACGGGTAACTTGAACAAATAAAGCCGTTTTTACGAACCCTCGCTACTATGCCACTCTCGCTACTTTGCCACTTTTGCTCGGTCCCGGTAGGTGGCATAGTAGGGAGCTTTGACTGTAGTAGCTTCTAGTGCTAGGGATAAGCTGCCAGATTAAAGACAGTGTATTTTTTTTTCTTTCACTAAGACCTCAATCACGCTGCATTAATTTTATACGAATAAAATCACTGTGAGAGAATTGAAAATTGTTCTCATTGAATTCCCTCCCTTTAAATATTTACTTCAAAAGACCCTGTTCTTCTTACTGCAGACTTTTTGCTTTACATTTTTGAACTCAGCAAAGCTGGTTGTACAAAAAGCCAAATGTGCCTGTTGATCCACTATAATTCACTGGATGATACTACACCCTACTGTACAATCAAAACAATTTCCTCAAAAATAAATATAGAAACTGCCCAAGGCAAAGATAAGAACCTAAGTGGTAATTGTTCACTTATGCAAGATATTTCTTATAGAGCTAAAACTAAAATGAGTTTGATTGTCTCAAGCATAAGGAATAAGTTTGATTTGCTTGCCAGGACAACAGTGCCAGCACCCATTTTTAAACTAAAAAACTTGGGGAAAAATTGGAATGTGCAATTTCCAATATAGTGGGTGAAAAGATAAAGATTACAAACACTGTATAATGTAGGAAACAAAAGACAATAGTGCAGTGGGGACATTGCAGTGTATATTTAAATATTGCTTAAAATTACTGAAACTAGTTTAAAAGCACATGAAAACAGAAAAATATGGAAAGAATAAGAAACACTATATAGAGCTGAAACGTACTTCTTAAACCCTGCTTCGAAAATCGCTAATTAAATTGTGCATCTTGTTTATATTTTTTTTCTTTAATCTATAAATCTGTAATAAATGAAATAAGATTAGTGACAGATGACCTGTAGTTTTGTCTGCACATGATGAAAACATCCTCGAATGGTCCTTATAATAGGTTTCCAGGTGCTCAGAAGGTCCTTATTTTCAGTGTGATCAGACCTGTGTGAACCCTAATATAAGAACATTTTTGGTAATGTGAAAAATAAGTAATTATACATTTTCCTCAGAAACTGACAATAGCAGTCCCCTCACATGGAAAGCGATAAAAGATATTGATGAATTGGAAAAACTTCTGGTTGATCCACAAGGCATTCTTCATAACATGGACATGAACTCTAAAAACAAGTGAGTGCTTTGGCAGTCTGAAGACAGTCTGTATAAACTAATATTGGTGTCCATAATCAACTCTTTATTTTTAAAGAGTACTTCAACATCTCAGAAATAAAAGCATGATAAATCTATAATTTTTTTTTATTGCTGATTAGGAAATTATTTGTCATATTTTGAAATGACAGGTCTCTGTGGCAGCTACTATGAAGCTTACACATACGATTTGCTAGATTAAAATAACATTCACCAAAAGCTCATGGACTGATGTTAAGGAGGCTTGCTTTCACATTCATTCCTTCTATATGAGATATGATAAAATATGTGTCTCATTAACATGCTTTGTTACAAACATGATAAGGTTAAGTCACAAGAGCACCTATTTTTAGTTTAAAATTTTCACTTAAGTGCTAAGATAAACACATCTAAGGGATTAAGACTTGAAACTTCCAGTAAAGGAAAACCATGGGTGCCGTCACTTATATCCCCTTTACAGTTTGTTTATAGAGTTCTTCTGGTCTGTTCATGTGGAATTCCTATAGGTACCACAGATCAGAATAAAATAATTTGGTCACTGCTTCTTTTCCTTCTTTGGCCTCAGGGTCTGGAATTCTTTGCTGGTATTGCTGTGCACAGTGTGGGAGGCTTCGAGACTTTCAGTTTTGACCTGAAGACCTAGTTCTTTCATTTACACTTACGGTAGCTGGAGGTCACCATCTTGCCATCCCTGACATATTGCCCCTTCATTTTTTTCCTTATTTTTACAGACTGTGCTGTTGTATTTGTTTCCGCTACTCCTTATTTATTAAAATGTATTGAGCTCAGTGTCTATTGGAGAAAAAAGAACTATGAAGTACTTTTTTAAAAATCATTGTTCTTTATACTATCCATTCATTTGTCTCTGGTAAACCGTTTACATATTAAAGTGACTGTACATTAAAGGGTTTAAAAAGCTACAAATTAGCTAGGTAAGCATACGCTGATATATGCTTTGTAGAAGACTTGTGGTGGTGCTCGCAGAACTTACAGCAGCATGTGTCTATGTCAGGGAAAAGCCTGTGAAGGTCAACACTGAAGCAGATCCCAAAAAGGAAGACACTGGCAAGACAGAGACAGCAAAGAGTGGCTCTGAGAGACAGGACAGTGGTGAAGAGCCTGTGAAACAAGACAAAGAGGAAGAGATGAAGACTGCAGAACAGCAGACCAAGGAAGAGGGAGAGGAAACAGATATGGAAATGGAAGAGTTTGAAAGAGGTTTGGTATATTTTAATTACCAGTTGTTGACCTCTTTTTCTGCTTTTCTGTGTTTGCTCGATGTTCTTTGTCAGTTTTATTGTTATAAATGAAAAAGACTGCATCAGCAAGTTGCAAACCATCTTGCTACATGTTTGTAAGCCTTTTCAAGTGTTGTGGATGAAACACAACATAAACTTCCTCAATGTTTAAGTGTTTGGGCAGGGAGAGAGTTGTGGTTCTTTTGCTGATGTATGTGTACACATGTGTGTATATATATATAAGCAAGGTGTGTGTGCTACATAAATCTGAGGGATGACAAATTTGCTGGGAGAATTGTGCCACTGTAGCCAAAACTTTGTATTTAAAATATGTATTTTGTTTCTATCAATAGAATTGGAAAAGTTAAGAAAGAGGCAGATTAAATCCCATAAGCGACTTGGCTCCATCAAAGAAAGAGTAAGGGCAGCTGTCGTTTCACAATTCAAGGACATTATTCAAGAGGTTAGCACTAAAGACATTTTCATAAGAGTGGGCAGATAATTTTTAAGGATTATAAGGTTGTAAAATAATTCCCCAAAGATTATCATGACTAGGAAATTTTGATTATTGCAGAAATATTTAATAAAAAAAAAAAAGGAAAAATACGGTGATCATGAGAGTGAGGTACTAGAGCCTTGCTTTTCTCTGGACAATTTTTTGTGAGGGTGATGCCTATCTTCTTTCCCTTGCTGCCTGACCATCCCCAACCCTCTGAGGAGTTAGGTTTCCATTCTACAGTGGAGTCAACTGGGGAAGTACATTGCAGGTATCAAATCCGCTAGTGTAGGCACCTTTGTGTTTGGATGCCATTATTCTAACCTAGCGGGCTGTCTACTTCCTCCGGAAATATTCATGGCTTCTGAAGTTATAATTAGACATGAAATGTGCCTTCCTCTGTTGTCTATATTTTAATTATAAAGTAGAAAATATTGCACATATTTTATATGGTGAGTTCAGAGCTTTTTAACAATTTGGTTTTTAGGCAGAAGAAGAAGTTGGAGTTCTAGCCAACAAAGAGACAGCTTTACAGCAACTGGCCAGCAGTCTTAATCAACTGATGCAAAAGCTGGAGGAGACAGAAGAAGGTCTTGTTATTGCTTCTCAGGCTGTCTCTGTACATGCACGTGCATATGTGTGTGTGTGTGTTCATTTTCATGCTAGCACTTTATGTAGGCATTCTACCTGTCACCAGTATTAAAAAAGAAATTGAAAACGTGTACATCTCAAAGTAAATCAACTATAACGAAAAAAAAAGAGCATAATGGTGTTACATTTTTCCATTAGAAATCTCAGAAATGGACGAAGAGATAAATGACATGGCTACCTCCAAAGAAAGTAAGAAAGAGAGCACTGACTCAGCAACTACAACAAACGTAGAAGATGATAAGGAAGAGGAAGAGCAAATAGCATCAGAAGATAGTGCGCACAGTAGAGTTCAAGCTCCTCCTGCTATCAAACAAGGTAAGTACTGTAGCTTGACAAACAGCAGTTGTATTATGTGGCATAATAAATTCATTAACAGCACTGGTCAACAAATTTTTTACTTAAGTCATGTTACTGAAATAAAATTAGTCATTTCTTATCGATACCACAGTTGTCAGGAAAGAAATCCAGAAGGGAATGAAGGAAGTAGATCTTTAGAGATATATTGGAGCCAAGTTTCTGATGCTGTATCAGCAAGTCTTCTACTAGGTCCTGGTGGTTTTCAGCCCTAACATTCCCGAGAAAGTTTGTCGACAACAAGGGAAAAGCATTCCATGCTTGTTTCGCATCACCCTGCAGTGAGTTGTTGAACCAGTCATCTTTGAAGAGCTCTTAAATCTGAGGACCCACAAAAACTCACTCTTTAATATTTGCCATGCTGAGTTGAGGGATTTTTTCATACAGGTATCGGAAAAACTAATGAAGTCTGGTCCATGGTTTTCATGTTCTTTATCAAACCTCGTTTGATGTAAAGGGGCAATAGCAGGATTTTGTGAGCCTCGACCAAACCTAGATGCTGGCTATTCTTCTCTCCAACTGTTATATTTTGTCTGCTAGTAGTACTACATTGCATCAGAAAATGACGCAGTAAACTCTTGATGACATGTGTAGGACTATTATGCAATGTGATGCAATATTACACCATTCTAGGCTTATTTAGGATGTTGTTACATTCTTACTGGATAAATTTACACGGTGAAACACAAAAAATGAACTAAATCAAATATCTTCAAAAAGAGAGCCAATAACAAATTTTCATACTCATGTTTGTGTTCAGCACACCAATATACTACAGATTATGACCTCTTTAAGTCACTAATAATTTTAGTGTTGACCAGTGCAGTAGACAGCAAATACATTTAAGAGATTTGCTTTTCAAGCCTCTTTGAAGCTGCCCGTTACGTGAAATTTTGATGTGCATGTGATCTGGCTCATCTACCTTCAGAAGATTCTAGTAGTGCACCAGCAGAAAAGGAAGACACAGATGGCAGATGGAAATTTCGGGTCAGAACCATCAAACAGAACGAGGTGAATGCAGATGCCAAACTCTTGCCCAAACAACAGAAAAAGATGCTGGAAAGCAGCGTTAAAGATGGTCTAGAGAAGGCAGGAGTGGACACAGGCAGTGAGTATAAGCATATCATTTATTCTAAGCAGTCTTAAAGATTCAAGCAAAGCAGGTATGCACTCATACGATGACTGCTACCTATTGTTTCAAGCAGACATAGTTTGCTTTAGTGGGGGGGCAGTTCCAGGCTTATTTTGGAAAGCACCAAAGTACAGCAGAAAGAACTTGCTCTTTCAAGGAGGCTGTATAACTGGTGTTAAGGCTGCTTGCTTGAGGTCTGCATGGACCTGTGACTAAACTCCCTTTCCTGAATAAGCTGCTTACTAGCAGAAATGGGTACCTGATTTAAGGTAAAGGTGGCAGAAGATGACAGGTGGGCTTTGCTTACTATATGGTATGCCTTAGGCATGATAAACGACTTATGTTCACTGCCACTTTAGTGCTAGGCTATGGGATCCCTTACATTACCACTTATATATATATACTTGAAGTTACTGGAAAATTAATTTCAAGCCAAAATGTGTGCATGCTTCTTTGCAGATCTCAAGGTGCATGTAAAGATTATTACCTCTGGCCACATCCTTGGAGATGATAACGAAGAACCCATTCATGTTTTATCAGAGGAAGACAGTGCTTCTTTCCAGAATATGATTGTTGCCATACTGGTAGGCAATTGATAGTTAATACTGCATTTCTAAATTTACCTTTGATCTTTGGCTTCCTGTTATGCATTTGTTTGCACTTAAAATATTGCTGAAATGAGTAGTCATAATGAGGCTTCAAGAGCATCAGTTTCAGTACATGAGCACTGACATTTCATTCCCACCTCGCATCCAAGGTAAATAGGCTTTCTTGCCCTCTTTCCTTTGTCACCTGTGCTAGTTAACAGCTGCCACAGCAAAAGCGTGGAATACAGAGGTGTAGTAAACAAGCTGTGTTCAAAGTCAAGTCACTGAACCAATTGCAGTGTGAGAGGGATCAGTATCTATCCCTCTCATACAGCTCTTGCTTTCAATACCAATTGTCCTGTACCACAAAGGCAAGGTATCTGGGATGAAAGTGGAGAGGATCATGAAAACTGGATTCAGGTCTCCAATTTTGGCATTAGCTAACTGTGGCAGCTGTTAACATTGGAATAGCTCACTGTGATGTACACTTAATTGCTGGCTTTTACCATAGAAAAACAAACAAAAACTGTGTTCTCTTTACACAGACAGACATATACAGGAACATGTGGTCACTTACAAGACTTGCTTTTGCTGTTGATAGTGCTATTAATTTTTGTTTTTTAATCTTTACTATAGTTTCCTTGTTTCTAGTACCTTTAGAAATTGTCCACTCACTGAAGTAAATCTTGCAATTTCTAGACACTGTTGAAATTGAGCGATATACACGTTAGTTAAGCTTTAAGGAATTAACATATTCTATGTGTTCCCAAGAGTAAAGATTTATGGGCACTTAAGGTCATTCTCAATCCACATACATTAGATTTTCGTTGTCACAAGTAATTGTTTGATCCGATTTTGGATCTAGGCACATAAGTATCTGGTACATGCCATGTAAGTATTGCTAGATTACTTGTCACTTTTTTCCTCTTGTCCATTAGGGAGGAAATAATGAGGCAGAAAAAGAATATGAGAAGCATTCCCAGCTTGAGAACAATTACAATTTTGTCTACAACAAGCAGTCATCTATGGCACTCACCCAAACAGCCTCCGAACAGCCTATCACCAATGATGATAATGATGATAGCAGCAGCAGCCAGTCAAGATCACCATCCACACCATCAGAAACAGCTCCAGGACTTTAGAGCTGAGTATTGGGAAATGCAGGTGTGATAAAGCCACTGATGTTTCAACACCAGGTTTAATGTCATCGAGGTGGTGTACCATATGGTGTGATACCAGATGCTTGTATGCATTTGAGGTGTTGATAAGTTCATCTTCAATCAAAGCATCCACGTGATATTCATTGTTCTTGTTTCTCAAAAAACTGCTTGGCCGTATAACCTATTATGTTAAAAAGGGGGTATTTATTTATGTCTTAAAAAAAACTTTTTGTGTTTATGTTTCCAAACTGCCTGGCATGAACCTCAAGCTTTACTTGGGTTTGGAATTTTATTTGAAGAGGATTAATCCTAAGCTTCACTTGGGGTAAATAATTTGACCCCAGATACAGTGTTAAGCATCACTTAATTGAGAATCACTTGGGGTTAACTGTTTTTATGTGAAAGTCTGAGCCCAAGTAAAACTCAGGGTTAACACCAGTGTAGTTGAGGGATATGACAGCATCAAAATTTCCTGTCCTAATTTTTGTTCTTTTTCCTGGGAATGGAAAGATGGCACTCTTTAGCAGGAGTTAAAAAAAAAAACAATCAAAAGCTTGGAATTCCACATTAAAAGTTTCCTTGTAGTTTCTATATAGACTATTTCAAGACAAATGCCTTAATAGATCAGAGGAGGGAAAGAAAATCAAGAAGCTTTCTCTAGATTAGAAACTGATGCTGATTGTAAAAATTTGTGTATGTCTTGTATTGAAGACATGATCTGTTAAGTAAATGATTATGCTGTCACTTAATACAATCTCTAACATAATTGGTTTATTGGTTTTGTCTGTTCCTGTGGTGATTTATGAAGCTGAGTTTATAAGTTTTACTAATCTGAGAAAAACTTGGATCATTTACTATGTTGCAAAATTAATGTGAAAGGTTAGATCAGCAGAGTTGCCCATTTTCTTAAGTAGGTACTGGTCATTTGGCTTGAATTTGGCTAGCTGCTGGATTTTTTTAACTCATGAGTGTATCAACGCAACTGAGCTATAGCTATGAAGATGTTTACATTTGCAAGTGCAAACTATATGGGAAGAGTTGAGGTCATGCGTAACACTCACATACTTTTAATGGTGTTTTTATATCTGATGTGTTCCCTGTGGATGTCATTGGCATAATATAGAAGTTTATTTCACAGTGATCTTTAATGGATCTGGTATTATTTTGTCACTGCCTTCATTCTGTTTTTTTATTGTTGTTCTAACTGTAGTATAATCTTTTACAAAAACTTCAATAGACTCTTGGTGTACTGTATCAGAGACAATAACATTATCATACCTATTATGCACTGGGGTCCTTGCATACTATGAAGTTTTGTAGTTTAGTCCACTTCATGAAATTGTCCATTCATGTATTAGAAACACAGATACAAACACCAGTCAAAATCAAGTGCAGTCCCTGTCAATAATTAGGTATTTGTGGTCAGCACTATGAAGGTTTTATCAGTACTGTTAACTGTTCCTTTTCTTGTGCTCTCGCTCTCTCTCAGCCATGAAAAGGAATTTGGTGCCTGCATAGCACAATCTTCATCCATCTTGAGGTTATCATTTGAGACTACCTCTCATACCATTGTCATTCACAACTATTATTTTTGGTATCAATACAGAATGGGGACGAGAAGTTTGAAACCATTCAGATGCTGAAATCATAAACCATTCTATTCTAGTTGACGCCATATAATTTTTTTTTCATGTGTAATTTAGCTTTACACAGCAAGACTTGTACACATTGTATTGAGATCTTTAGGCACAGCTGTTTACCTGTACAGTTTTTCCATGCTTTAAAAAGAGAGAAAAGAGGCACAATACACAGAAGGTATTTAAAGCTGAGCGAGTTACTTTAATGTTACCTAGTTTCACGATGAGTCCCTCACTTTTTGGGGGAAGCAGATAGCCAAGTGGTTAGAGTACTGGCGTCGAAACTGAGAGGTGTTCTGGTTCAAAACCCAAGTAGTGCAGCAAACTTCCCCCAGTCAAACTAGCTGGCACTATAGAGGGTTTGGGAAGGTAAGGCAGCGAGGGGGAGGAGATAGGCACCACCCTCATGTAAAGTTGGCCCCAAGAAAAATGAGGTCTCTAACACACCCCCAACAACCTATAAAAAATTAAGGGACAACCTTTACCTTACCTCATTTTCCAAAACGCTGCATATTTTTATTGCATTTTGAACACTACTTGAACAAGAATAATTGTAATTTTTTGTCAAAGGTGTAATTTTTTAAAAATGACTGGATACAAACTTTTTGTCTGAACGCAGTTAATGCTTGCCTCCTTCATCTTTTCAGTCACAGACCAACTGCTGGATATCTTGCTTGATATTTATACCTGACTCTTGTAATGCGAGAAGATTGGACAGCAACACACAACAAGAGATCAACAGAAGGCCAAAACACTGCCCTCTTGCCAATCAGCTAAACAAAAGGATCTTTGGGCAGGCGTATTTTAGTATGAACACGTCAATGTATGCTTTTAATCGCCAGTTTTTTCCTGCTTATGCTGTGTCACAACTGCATAATGGCTTGCTGAGAAAAGTTGGGAAAAGCCAGAGCTCATGAATTCAGTAAAAGAGCTTTTCCACAGGCAACAGGGTTGTCTGGATTTAGTGAAACATGATGCAACAGCTCGAACTGCAATCCTTCTTTTAAAGTCATTTCTGAATTGAACAAGAACCTTGCTTGTCACTGCAGCATTGTACAGCACAAGAAAAAAGTCCAAAACCCACAGTTTCTTCTTTGCAGCTTGTGCAAGTGCAACAACTATCATAACTTTTTGTCCAGTAATCGGCCTCGGAGCAAGCCGGAAAGATTTAGCTTTTGGGCAGTAATGATCAAGAAGTGCTTTGGTTTCCTCTTATTGCTGATGTTAGCAGCCAAGACTGAAATCACCTTTTGTGTGTGTGTGAGAGACATTTTGCTGAAAAATGACCGTCAATTAAGTTTTTGCCTCCGGATGATTTAGGTTGCATTTGCAGTACTAGTTTCATTTAGTTCTTGTTACTCCTCGAGGAGCATAGGGCTGCAAAGTTTACAACATGTTGGCACTTAATGGGGCAAATGCTTATTTTATTTTTTGAAAGGTAGCATATGTCTAAGTAAAATGCCTAGTTATCTCAGATTCACACAGTCCCATGCACACACTTCCAGTAAAAGAAACTCTCAAGTCATAATTTTCTATCTAAGTTCATTTTGTTGTGGGAAAGAAAAAAATGAGTGGGGGGTAAAAATTATGAAAGCTCACTTGACAGGGACATAATAACCACTACTACAGAACACTAAAGAGATAGCTTATCTGTAAATAAAACATCTCGCATACTTGCAGATACAAATGAACACCTTACGCACTCGCAAGCTTTACACATCACATGGGCACTAAACAGTTATGGGGGAAGCAAAGGGTTAGCAACAGCACTGTGTTTTGGTGTGCGAAACCATCAAACACACAGGGTTTAGTCATCAATAACATGCATGGTGATGAGTGAACAGATCTCAACTGAAGAAGTGTAGCACTACAAAGTCAATACAAGAAAAATTGTACAACTGAAAAAACAAATTCCATGCTAATGGTTTCAACAACAGGTGGGCACTGTTGGCTGTAGAGCTGTCGACGTGAAGGCAAGGCAGATTTTGCTCTCACACTCTGCTCATGATACAAGTGGTACTAAAACTATAGTTACATCAGAGCTACATCTCTCTGTGACTTCTATTCACCCAGCATGGTTGTTTCTTGATAATGCCAATGGTGCATATTGTCTCCCCACTCACCAAATTTATCTCTTCCTGAAACATTCATCTACAACACAGGTTTCAAACACTGCTCTACACAACACAGCGAGTTGATGCATTGGTACTGCATCATCAGTTTTCTCAGTGTGGCTTACTGAGCTTAATTCACAGACAATCCTTGAACACCAAACTGTGATCAAACTTCTCGTGAAGAGGCTGAAACATCACAACATAATTTCTCTACTACAGGGGCATTATAACACCAATATGTGTCATTCACTGCTACGGAAAGCACAATTGTTATTGTACACTCTACCCTGAACTGCATTTACATCAAGGACAAGCTTAACAGGTTTTTATTTTTTTCTTGCTGTAACAACTGGCCCAAGAAGTCTCATGATTAAAAGATCTTCTGCAGTGGGCTATACCTATAAACAATGTATCTATTCAATTAACTGCAATGAACTTTTCTCATATTTCATTTCTTGCTCGTGTCAGTCTGAAGCTTTGGCAGAAGGCATCATTAATTGTACAATCCTATGGTAGCCATATTCCTGCATTGTAAACACATTCATACATACTGGTAAGTGACAAACACTCAAACATTGTGTCTAACACAGCCATAATTTGCAAAAACATCACCACATAACTTTTAACAAGTTGCTATACATTTTCAGCCATACTGACTGTACGAGACAGCTCTCAAACCCTGTCTTTCCCAGGCAGGCAGTTCTCCCACTTTCATGACCAACAAATAAAAGTTCTCCCGCTTGCCAAAAGAGACTAGTCAAGTCATTTATTAGCTCAGAAACATCACACCAAACATTCATCCCATTTCGTCATATACACATTTAAAGACTCAAGTGGCCACTGAGGAAAATAGAGTAAACCATCCAGTCGATCCGATTGTGCAAAGGACTAAACCAAGTTTTCCTTCAATGCTTTTGACAATGTAGGATATAGTACTAAATTTCCTTTCTTTCTGTTTTGCTAATTTTTTTCCCCTTCTTTTTGTAGCAACCTGTACATCAATTTACACTTTAATAAATTTTGATGATTTTCTAAGTTCAGGAATGGTGAAGTTTGCATAGGTACTGACAAATCTTCCTTCATGTAGACCTTCCACATTGCCTATTTTAAAGCCTAGTTGCTTAATATGCTCAATATTCTTGAAGCTTTGAACATGCTACCACCCGAGCAAAGTTTACAGGAGCATGTCCTATCAAATTCCTCTTAAAAAACCAAGCAGTTGCCAGTGAATGCTGAAGTCTGAATGCCACTGGGAACATTAAAAAGGAAAGGAAAAACAACCCCAAAAGCATAATGATTTCAACACTAATATACTACCCCCCTAAATTCAAAATAAGAGTCCAAAACATGTCATTACTAAAACCATTCTCTATCACAAGGAGTTGTAATGAAATCTGATGAAAAGTCATACATTTTAACGTGTGCAAACCTGACAAGAACAGTTACTACTACAGAATTCTGCCAGAACTACTATCAAATTAGCATGATATATGCAACATTCTTTGCTGCAAAACAAAGGCATGATTATTTCTCAAGTGAACATAGGCTGCAAGAGATCACAAATGCATAAAGGTAGTTTTAACAATTCGTTTATGACCATTGCATTTTTCTATCCTTTTCCCATGTGGGTTATGGGTGTTTAATATTTATCCAGCAACCCATGCCTACATAGTGAAAGCAATATATGGAGGTGTTACCCCAATTGGTCCTGATCTAACAAGTTGGGTGTCTGTATACTGTTCTGAATTTCTCACTACTACCATAATATTTCACAAGTTTAGCCTGGAGTGTCTTGCAGGCCTCAAGGAAATACGATGCCAATGAAATGGCAAGAATCAAGGCACACCAAGTCCTGCTAGCTTATTGCTAACAAAATGAGGCAAGCATTGTGCTTTGCAACTAAAAATATAATCTGGAACTTGTACTGATGATAAGTACTGGCCAGTATGAAAGTCTAAAGGACAAACACTTAAAGATATAAACTGGTAAAGAAAAAAGGAAATACATCAGAAGGGAGTAAGTCATTCTCACTACAATTCTTAACATTTCTTTTTAAAACCTTAAAGGCAGCCTAAGCAGCTGTGCAAACATTTTAGCACACTAGAATAAAACTCAAACTAACCAATACGGCTAAAATGAAATGCACACACTTGGAAATGTTGGCTAAATGGTCAGCAACTGATCAGCTCTAATATGAACATGTTCATTCACATAAGCTGATTCTATTGCACACAGTAAATTTAAGCATTTATCTCCAAATACAGGATGTTTTTTTCTTAATGTAACCGTATCCTAAAAATAACTGCATCTTGACTGTTCAACAATGTTATGTGGTTCTTTGAAGTAGATATATCTCTGGATGCCTCTATAGTAGTATGGAACCATGAAAGTGTGTTTGGTTCTTGTGGTGAGATTGGGAGAGCAACACCATCTACACTATTTCAATACTAACCCAGTGTTAATTTAATACAAACCAGCGCTAATTCTCAGGCGACTGTTAGTGACGATACAAATGGTTTCTGAAAAGACCAATATTTCCCAGGAAACATTTCAATACTCTTCTGTTTACAAAAACTGCTGTACCTAATCATAAAAAAATCTGTCAGCTGCAAACAAACAGAAAGGATGAGGTGAGAGGGTTTGAAAAGGGAGCATTTAACATTATAGTTGCTACAAATTTCACAGAGTAGAAAGTTGCAACTTGACACAGCTCCATGCTCAGAATCTCCAGCACATCATGAAATCCCATCATGGCTTTATCATTGTCACAGACTCTGAAGCTGTGTTATTCACATATTCAAAACTGCTCTCAGGCCAGAAAAACAATGGACCTTACTTAGAAACCCAAGGTGACAAAAAAATGATACAATAAAAGATGCTGTCTGTGCTACCAGTGTACTGAGGGAGTCGTATTCCACTTAGATCCTGGGTACCGTGCATTATCTTTCCTCTGAGAAGAAAAGGACTAAAAGTTTTCTATTCAGACAATTCATGTCACCATTGCTATGATGCACCTGCTTCATTCACAAAGATGCTGCCACAAACCCATTTCCTCACACAGTTGTTACCAATTTTCTAAAGGATCAGTGTTTTTCACAAAATTGCCGGTACAACAATACCCTCTGCAAAATGTTTTCTTTGCAAAAACTGTAATCTTCAAACAGGCATTCACTCAGGGCTAGACTACAGCTGTTCAACTAAAACAGCAGCCCACTACTCTTTACAGATTATTATGTTCTTTTCTTTCTGATGGAAGCAATACTTTTGAAACAACTTGTACATTGTGTGGTTTTAAAAAAAATTGGAGGTGGTAAAAGACAGATGGATGACTTACTGTTCCCCATCATACTCAAAAAAAAAAAAAAAAATAAGGAAATGTTTTCATCAAGGTGTTGAACTCTAACTTGCCCATTCCCAAGAACCTCTCTATTCAACTTGACTAAGAAAAATCCATCAATGGCACATCGAACAAACATGCACGCGCACTACGCATTAACACACTTCACTGCTGAGAACAATACCTAACTTGAGAAAGAAAGATACTAGGAAGATAAAAGATTTTAGTTATAAAACAGCTATAAAAATAGTATGATATTTTTTCTTTTGCTGCTTTCTGCTTTTTCGTTTCAGTTGAATCTTCCTTTAAATTTCTGTGACACTGTAACCAGAATAAGGATTTGCATTGCCACACCTTTCTCCACAGATGTCATGCATAGTTTTCATGACCAATTGATCTGCACAATGCCAAAGAACTGGGTTCAAGTACAATGAACTCAAGTCACCCTTATGCACAAATGTCTAGGGATCTAGTAGGATCAGTCTATGCACCACAATAAAATGTCTTGTGATCCATTGGAATCGGCCCACCTATCACTGAAGCTAAATGACGATGAAAAAACGTCAGTCTCACATCCGTTTTGGTGTGGATGAGGTGAGCAGTGATTCTGGGTGATAGCCAAGTGACAGAGGATAGTGCATTATTTATAGGGCTGGTAGAACGGTGGGCACATGACATATGAAAGGAGCATCATCTTTGCACACGTAAATACGCTCGCATGAAAGGGGTACAACACCTGGGTGGCACAAGCAAGGAAGGGGAAGAGTGGGAAAATGCAGCCAGGAAAGTCTGGCAAAAAAAAAAAAAAAACCAAACAAACATGCAGATAAGTACACTGGGCCTAGAGCAGCTTGGCAGAGGCCCTTGTACATTGTCAGTATCAATACTAAGATAGTTTGTGTGATATGAAGACCAGACTTTTTTTTTTAAAAATCCAGTTCCAGGCACAGCTGTAGCAAAAGGCTCCACCACCAATTCTCAATAATTTTTGAACAAAATGGCAAAATAAGCCAGAAATGCTAGAAGCTTCATTAAGCCTTTCAATTTTTCCCTTCACTCTTCCACATTCTATCAATCTATAGGACATACTATCACTGAAAGAAACTGATTACCTAAGGCCATAGCCTTTAATCTTGCAAGCATTAAACAAGGAAATAATGCTTCTGCACTGACCTATGGCCAGTTTCTTAAAAAATTTCCCATGAAAACATTAGGATATCTATGCACGATCTCCACTTGTGAATCCAGATTACACACATGTTTTAGTGCTGACAAGAAGCTCAGAACACAGTCAATTCAAAAGGGTTTTACAGCAACAACGTATGAAAACAATACTGTGCCTGTGTTAATGTATTAACACCAGTAAGTTAAAATCAGTTTAAAATATTTCAACATTAATTTTACACATTGGCTACAGATCTCAAAAAGATGCTACTGATTGAACAGACATCCATTCATAAACAATGGACAATTACCTTAATCTTGAAGGAGCAATCTGTGATCCAATTTGCACCAAAACAATTCTGATTTCATTTCTGACCGACTAAAATCACCACCTGGCCATGGAGCCTTTTGCTAACTTAGTGCCTCATTGTCAGAAGTACTGGACGTGTCATTTCTGTGAAACTGTGCTGCCTAGGGGGTAGTCAATTGTGCCAGTCACATTCTACAGGTACTGTTTTGATTCTTCACTGGGATATGCCGGTGCTTATGTGTCTCTTTCACACGAAGCACTGAACAGAAACTGCCATTTCTTCCCTTTCCTTCCAATGTTTGTCCCCCTTCTTCTTGTGATTTCAATGCTGCTGCAGCTTAGATGTGGTGAGTGGCTTGATGCTGAAGTGAAGATAGCCATGACTGTGCTCAGAACTCTGAATGAAGACTATGGTGGTGTCTATGTAGCCCTCTGCAATGTCCAGTCTTTTTTTAATGAGACTTTGCTGATGGCAGCAATCCATTTCAGATCTACACTAAATAATGTAAGATGTTGAGAAAGATGAGATCTTTGTTCCTGTTCTGAGAGCTGTCATGCACCCGTCACTGCCTGAAACAGCAAGTGTAAGATTTTAACAATAAAAAAAAGGTTATACATTCCACTAAAAATTTTAACATAAACGGCAATTCATATTACACAGATAACAGACTTCCCTCAACACTCTCTACAAAAAAATAGAATCATGTCTGTAACAAAAGAAACCAGATTCTGATCTAAATGGATTTCACCTTTAGGCAGATGTTTAATACAGTAAGTGATGCCATTCATATTATCAAAAGTATGAACATGATATGCCTATTTTGTAATTCATCATCCATTAGTTGCTGCATCTGGTGCTGAGAAATTTCCCAATGGATCATTACAGTTGTTTCACTGTGATTCTTGCAGCTAATAAAACATAAGTAAAAATTTTTAAAACACATTTTTATTTGAAATGCACTTAAAAGGGTACAAAAATGTTTGTCCTTAGGTCTAGGGATTTTGTTTAATACATATAACTTAAAATGTGAGGGACATTCTTGGAATACTCTGGGGCCTCTCACACTTTTATATTTTAAGTTATATTTAAAACATTTTAGTCTTTTTAAATTTTGTTTTTTTTCTCTGTAACTATTCCCTTCATATAGGCTGAATTATGGGAGATAATCTACAGTTAACTAGTCCTAGAGCAGCAGTTACCTCTCTTAATTCAGCCTTTAAAGTTTTATAAAAAATTAAAATTGTAATTATTACATTTTTCTGTTTTGACTTGGGCTTTTTAAAAAGAGGATATTGCAAATATTGGATCATTTTTCATAGTTCTCAAAATAAATCAATCGTATTATGATGGTTTGAAATTTGACAACATTCGTACAGAACCATTAAGTTCCAAGCTGAGAAAGAAACCTGCTTGTTAGTAAACATAACTGTTAGCTGCTGAAAGCACATTTTGAAACGACATTAAAACATCGCATATGTTTTGCCCTGTCTCTGTGTGCATCATTAAAGTGCTCCACAGTGCACTACAGACACATGGTAGACACAGTTGCTCCACTCTAACATATTGTACGTGAAAATACTGTGGGTAATGTGATGAAACTGTTATCAGTTGACAGAGATTATTCTCCAGCTGCTATCCTTCAACAACTAATTAGCACAATACAGACTATAACTTTAAGTTTGGCAATCACTACAAGTTCTACATGTTGTTGCCTCGCATATGGTGCTGTGTGGATTACCCATTTGAGGTTAGGGTTAAACCCTGCCTTTAAAATAAATTTACTTAATAAATGATAAAGACATTAATGCACATAAAAGCATTCAATTATAAAGGTTGCTTTTTAAAAATTTGTATAAATCATACTTCTTTGATATGCAGCTTTATATACAAGTTTCTGAACAGTATGTTATAAGTGTAGCAACACCACCAGCACAGATTGGATCTACATAAAAAGGAATGTAGGGAAGTGGGGAGAGGGAAATTGGTGCTTTACACTAAGCCAGCAACTAAGGCTTTATCATGGCAGAGAAGCCAGATGCCACATGCAAAGAAAGAACACAACAAGATCTGATCTGAACCTAGAGGGGGGGGAGGAGGGAGGCATTGGTGTTTTACGCAGTGCCAGCAACTGAGGCTATATTACGGCAAGCAGCCAGCCCTGTAAACAGATGCCACGTGCAGAGAAAGAACAGTGTGCCCGAGATGAGAAACGAACTCTGGGCAGCAAACCTTCACTGTATTGGTGACAGGCGCTAACCGTTGCGCCACCGGGCCGCTTTCGATCTGAACCTAAGACAGCTAGGTAACTCACCAGACCGCCCTGGGAGTGGGGAAGGGGTACAAAAACTAGCATGCGTTCTATTTTAGAGTTATCATTACTTTTCAGTACAATAAAGTTCCCAAGAATCTGTCAACTGGCATATTCTTCAATAATGACAATAATAAACCCTGAGATTTTGATGGATGGAGACCAGAGAAAAACTATGACTGTCCAGGCTGATATCAATGCTAAATAAGCCAACAGAAAACTGTCATGATGAAGGCACAATGCACAAGATTAAAAGTATAATCAAGAAATATACCAAAACTATAAAACCATTCTATTCGCAAGTCAAAAGATATTAATCCACACTTTACATGTGCAAGAAAGATAAATGAAAAGTGATGCTTTCACCAAGAAAGGAAAAAAGAAATTCCACTAACCTGTTCACTACTGACTGAACTACTCCATCTGCGGATACAACAGTGGCCACTGGGGTGGATGGTGTCATCAGCACATCAGAGTTGCTGCCACCACTACGGTAGCGCTTGGATGTACGTGACTGACGAGAACAACCACCTCTGCTCAAGCAAACAACATTTAAGTTATTCCTGACTTTTAAAAGCATGATCATGCATTTGCAGAAAAAATAGAAAACAACAGGAAAGAAGAAATGCTAGTTACGGTTAAAAATAAAATCTACCCACTTTACAGCAATACACAAAAGAGGTCAGGATGGTAGCAGTGTTTCCAATCAATAATGACGTGATAATTACAAAAGCAGCTCCAAATAACATGAAGGAAATTTGCAAAGAGGGTCTCAAAATAATAAAAACAATTTTGGCATTGGGAGTCTGAAATGGTAAAAGCATTTATGTTGCTCAAATTTTGTCTTTACTCATTATTAAATACCTCATTTACATGCACAAAATCACACCATAATTAAAGCAGGATCAAGATTATAATATTAATATAAGAAATGTGTCCTTTTTCTTCAACACATTTATTAAAAATCTGTGGCTCTTAAAAACCTCTAACATTTTTTTTTTTGTGATGAGGGTCTGAGAATCTAACTCTGTGCATATCGTGAGCAGGAAACGCTGTGGCAGTGTTAAGCAGGAAGAGATGCTAATAAGGTCAGAAGGATGCAATCAGGTAAGAATTTTTGTTTTTATTGCATCATTATGAATGCAACTGTGAGATCCATGCCTTAGAATCTTCTGGGCTGGATTCTCCTTTCTGTTAACAAATTTCACAATTTCCAAAGCAAATTTCAAAGTTTTACAGGCACTTTCAGTACGGAAAAAGGAGATTAGGTCCTCATGCAATGGACTGTAGACTGTTTTATTTTACTGACATCTGGCTAGACTTAGGAGCTAAAGACATGCAATTACAGTGAGAATGCCTTACACCAAGCTGTTAATGTTAGCTATTTCAAATATCACTAAGCACCTATGGAAAACTTCACTAAACATCTATGGGTTGTCAGACTGGCAATAAACCTGTAGCTCTCCCACAACCTGAATACAGATTATATACAGTGAAAAGAATACAGTGCAAAGAACTATTTTAGCATAATCATCTAGACAAACACACAGACACAACATATGACTAGCAAGATTAGGGTTAGACCAGTCTAGCACAAATACACGACAGATTTCCAGGTATTAAAGTCCAAAGTGAGATTCTTTTAAGTCTGTTTCATTTTCAGTCTCGTTATGATTTTCAAAAATAAACAGCTAGCTCATTTTTTTGGGGGAGCTTTCTGTATGATTCATGGTCATTAAAGAAATTAAAAAAGGAGAAAAGGATTCTTTCCTTTTGTTTGTACAGAGTATACACATAAGTTCCTTGCAATCACATGCAAAATACATAACACATGACTCTACTTGGTCACCAGGTATTACAACGTGACAAATTCTGACAGAAAAACGGCACAGCTGAAAACTGTCAGGCTACATTACCTATGTTTAACAGGCTGGCCTGGTTGCTGTGGGAGTGCCAAGTGAAGAGGCTGAATCTGAGGCCGTATACTTGCTGCTCCAACCATTCGATATTCTCCTGCTCATTCATGTTCACAAAAACCAGCATAAATGAAAAAATATATGTAAAAAGCTGTGCATTTAGAACCAGCTACACTATTTCCCATACACTTCACAATGTCATGAATTTAAAAATATTTCAATTAAATAATGTTCCTCAGCATCACAAAAATCAAACATTTTAAAATATTAATCTGTACATGAAGTCCACTAAATGTTGGGTTTTTTTTTAATCTTTTCCTTTATCTGATGTCTTCCCTGCCAGTTATGGGATAAGTGCTCTGGGATCTTAGCACTTTACACAGAAAACATGTGGCATGTATAGATCAAGATCCCTTTAAAGACCAACAGATAAAAGATGCACATTTTGGCAACGATTAAGAAGCAATATAAACCTAGAGCAGCCAATAAACTTTTGAAAATTATGTACTATATAATAATAAATATTTTAATATTTTTGTTTACAATCACCCCAAGTGAAGTATAGGACAAATATTTTAATATGCATTTTTGTATTATCTAAAATATTTAAGCAATTTGAAGGAGCAGCTTAGAATGGTGTAATGTCAAAAATTAACAGAAGCATGCATTTAATATATGACATTTTTACACCATTGAAAGGAACAATAAAATCCTCAACACAAGCCATAAGGTGCAGCTTTAGTTGAAAATTCACATGTTCAAACCTTGCTGTGCAGGTCGGATTCCTGAAGCTACGATCTGTGCAGGAAACTGCATTGCTGTCGTCTGATTGATCCCAGGGATGAAAGTGGTGACACCGGGGATACCCATGCCCACCCCGAGGCTGTCCTTATCTGGCGTTGATGCACCTCCATGTGGTCGCATGCACCCCATGGACATACTCTTGATGGGCATCACTGGATGTGGGCTGGGCCCAACTTGCTGTGGTGGGGTGGGAGTCCCGTTAGTCGCGGGATTCATGCTCAGATGTGTGGTATTGGAAGTGACATTGGTATTGGCAGGTCCAGCACGTAGAACTGAGAAGGACTGTGAGTGGTGTAGTGGTGGTGCACTGTGGTGTGTGGGGTGGTGACTGTGTGGCACAGCATGACCAGAGGCAGGGCCTGCCGTAGCCACATTGGTGTTGGCACCAACAGGCATTTGCACCACCTGCCCTACAGGACGCACCTGTCCTGGAAACTGGGGAGAAGAGGAAAAGATTGTCCCAGGGTGAAACTGTGTTGGTGATGAAACTGTATGGTGTGAGATGTGACCACTGATACCCCCGATGCCAGTCCCCAGTCCTGTTCCTGCACCCTGCTGGCTGTGGTAATTCAGTGGCTGTGCAATGCTGACTGTCAGTCCATGAGCATGGTGAAGCTGACTAGGTGGGGTGGCAGGACGCAAGGTGGACTGGCTACCTGGACCTGGTGCAAACCCTGCAAAACTTAGCTGTGGTGATGACGACTGTGGTGGGGCTCCATAGAATGCCCCAGCAGGACCAACCTGTCCAGGGCCAACACTGTTGCCTGCAGGGTTGTAAGTGGTGTATGAATACACACCATTTGCTGGCACGTAAGGTATAGAGTATGGACTTCCACTGCCATTGCTCTCACCCAAAGGACCAGTGAAAATTGTCTGTGCATATGCTGTGTTTGGCCCGATGCTAGTTTGATCTGGGATGCTGGTCTGCATTGGAGAGTTGGCCGACATGAACACACCTGAGTAGTTTTGGGGCTGCGGGTGCACACTGTAGCTGACAATGCCAGATGGTATACTGCTTGTGCCAGGGTTGGACAAGGAAAATGACTGTCCCTGAGCATCAACAGCCGTGTTGTGACCAGGTATGTAAGAGATGTATCGGACTGGTTGACCCGTTAAAATCTGAGGGTTGCTGTAGTATGGGGCCTGGAAAAAGGAAACAAAAATGGAATACCAATGGTCTGTAGAATGTATGTTTTGAAATTAAAAAAAAAAAAAAAATGTAATCACAAGCATATAAAAAGGAGTTGTTTCGCTTTTTCATTTTCTACTTCTTCCAACTCCATACCTTATCATTAGAGACTTTCAAGCTGCACAGTGTCATTATTTTAACTGTATAAAAATGTAGTAGTTTTGTTTGTGTAGAATATTATCACTAACAAGAGTCTTAACAAATATTCACGGCTTCCTTCTTTTCAGTATTATATCTTCATTTATCTATGAAAAAAACCCCTCCAGAAATCTTTGCATCAAACCTGCATTGCAGAAAATTGTGTGTGGCTAACAGGAAACTGCTGGTTAGAGGGCAGTGGCTGAGTCAAAGATGGAGAAACCAGCAGTGGATGGTGCTGGTGCTGGTGCTGTAGAGACTGTGGTTGTTGCTGCGGCTGCTGATGATGCAAGGGGACCATGTGCTGACTTTCCACAGTTCCTTCTACTGGCATCCCCACTGTTATGCCAGCGAAGCGGTTGCACAAATCTGCTGTGTCCTGCATTCAAAGACAGTGCATGTTAATGAGTGATTTGCTGTCAGAACTAGGGGGGAAAGGGGGAGAGGAGGAACCAGGAACTAAGCTGGAATTCATTTGTGCCTAAGAAGAGTCTTAAAACCATATCAATGAAAACTGGCTTATATATCATTTCTTTTCTGTCCTTCAATAAATAGTAACATATGTATAGTTCTTGTGTATCTATCCAAACATACATAAACACAGGAGAAAAAGAAATAAAGAGATTGTGTATGTGCATCACACACATCAAGTAAAACACTACAGGAATACAGACTCACCTGATATTGCACATTTGCAGAGTATATAAGACTGCAGTTTGGAGGCTGTTGAGGTGTGTTGCTGCTGACAAGCCATGGTGGGGGTTCATTAGGATTGTAACGGTAGATGGAGCCATCAGCATTTACATGTGGCTGTACTGTAAAATAAAAGCATTGGTCAGCTTGATTACTTTTCATCCCCATCGAATGTTGCTAGCAACAAAGCATAAGGGTAAGTCTCTAAAACTTAAATTTAAAATGATGTTAGATATCTTTTCTTTAAGACATGTGAGATATTAAATAGTGAACAAAAAGTTACAAAAAACAGTCAGCAAAAATATGCATAGACAGCAGCAGTAAGCTATATGCAACAGACAGCTTAATAAATTCAGAAAAAGTCATGTTACCTCGTAAGATGTATGGATGCTACAACTAAAACTGCCATATTATAGGGTAAGGACCAATGGCAATACAACTACACCACTATGTGGTCAAGTTCCCCCCTTTCAGTTCAGATTTATTTTTAATGGTAGATAAACCCATCTGCACAACTACCAACTTTATTGCAGTTTACATCGACACCACAGAATGCTTCACTGGCCTCTTTTTCATATTGCAGAAAAAATGTTCTCCTGGCAAAATATTGGCTGATAAAACTGTATATTATAAAATATCAGTTACCTGACTTTGTAATATCATTTTCTAGGTTCCTGTTATTCATTGCTTTTCACTTTTACATGTTATCAATTATCATTCCTGAAAGTTGCACAGGAAATATGCGCTGCATCGAAATCTTTATGATTTTAATCCAGCACATTTATGAAGTTTTCTAATTTAATATTAAACAGAAAAATAAATAAAGTCATTTAAATTGTGATTAAAAAATATATAACTCTAACCCTTCCCAATTAATGCAGACTTGAATGACAGTCATAGAACACTGTATACAAATTAGAATGAAGTACAGAGAACTGTCAGTAAATATAGTTGGCACAGTAATATGATTAGGATGAAAATAATAGGGAAATAAGCTCATAAGCATGCACTTCCTTTCTCTCCATCCTTCTTCAGCATCAACCCCCCATCTCCCCTTATAAAACACTGACAGGAATGCTATTTAAACAGTGCATACCATGAACTTGACAAACATTGTAAGCTGGGTTGAGCGAACGGGAAATTATATCATAAAAAAGGTAAAGTGCAATGTGGCAAACCAGGTCAGTAAAGTGAACTGTTTATTTTTTGTTACTGTCATCATCATCATCTGTTACCAAAAAAAAAAATACAAAAAAAAAAAAAACAAAAGTAAAGAGAAATGTGAAACATGAAAAAACATTTTACATCATTCAATGTGCTTAGCACCAATTTAGCCAAAACACTGCTTTCATATAATAGACACAATGAAACAAACAGTAGGGAAGTCAATGTTGAACAGATCTGGCAAGTGAGAGATATAATCAACAGCAAGCAGCAGGACTGTGGTGTCTCTTTAGTCCTTTACTTCAAATATTTCTTATAGTTGGTTGGCTACTCTGTGAATAAATAATTTTATGACAGTTATTGTTAAGGATAAAAATTTGGTCAATGCATTTTAACTGCTAGAAAATTTTGGATTAATTCATGCAAATGATGCTTTTTAAAAAACCCACAAGCTCAGAAGGACAGCTTTAACAAACTGCAAAGAAACTGAAAAGACTATCATTCCTACTCAGTTTGATGTTGAAGTGCTATGTTAAGCTGGCTCACAATAAACTGACACTGACTATATTTATTAAAAGCTGTTTTAGCATGCTGGATCCACTAAACATTAATTAAATCATGTTGCATAATTGTTTCTAAGACTTCACCTAACATTAGAAACCTTGACAAATGCATGGCAAAGTGAGTTTAAAAAACAAAAATTAGAAATTGGCTGATTTTAGACATACCCAAAAAAGATTTGTGCTTGTTTTCTCATACTAAAATCTTTAAAGATCCCATGTTAGAATAACTTGGTAAAAAGGCTCACAACACCTAGTTTATGATTTTATAATCATTTTTATAATTCAAAAGCTTCAAAATGCACAGACCAAATGTAAAACAATAAAATTAAGGTGGCCAGGGTCCAAATCCATTTACTACTACTCTCAGTAAGACAACAGCTTCAACCAAAGAATTAGTCTTTAGTTGACTGAAAGATGAAAAATGTTGACTATCAAGTGAACTGTGCTACCTGGTTGCTGGTTGTCCTAATGCTTACATGAACTGTAAATGCAGAGGGACTCTCCCTTTCAAGTCACTTTTTCCAAAACTCTGCATAAGTCCCAAAACTAGTTCTTTACTAATATTTATTGTTAAGCACTGAATAACGATCCATCATGTACAGACTATTGTATGGAAGGACTGATAAACAGATTAAAAAGTTTATAGTTAAAATTTTATAAACAAGAGCGTAAACTGTGGAGATAAACTAAAACACTCAAAGCTCTGATAATGGCAGAAGGCTGGGAAACAGATGACAAATACAAATGCTTATTACAATTTAAAAGTATACATGAGCATCTTACGTACATGCATGCATACAATTACATTTCAGACATTAAAATATCAATCTTTGGAAACCCCAACAGAAAGGGGAAAAAAAGGAAAAAGAAAAAATTTACAATTACAATGCGTTAAAGGGAGACAAGGCAACATGCAACTACTGGAAGTAGCTGGTTTTGACCAAGCCAAGTCAGAGCGACTAGCTATTTCTAGAGAAAAATAGACTGCTGCAAATATAAGCAACAATAAAAAGAGAGAGATGGGTACTAACATGTCTGTGGATTGACCACCATGCTTCCAGGTGGAATGGTGGCTGGATCAGTAGCCACAAGCACCGGGTAGGAGGGGCCTGTCCCACTGACAAACCCTGCATGGAGTACAATACAGTTTTCCACTACCAGCCACAGCATTGATCAGAGAATTCAGAAGAGACTTAGCAAGTACAGCATGTGTATATCACACAATATGAGACATTCCCTTCCGCAGCCACAAAGAAGTTCACACAAACAGAACTGATAGAAAGCACACTGGTCCTTTGTCTAAATCTTTGCTTTTTTTAATTTGCAGAAAGAACTTGGCTTTTTCATCCTGGTTTAAGGAAAAACAAATGGGCATGACCTATTGGTCTAGTGGTTGAAAAGATGGAGCCAAACTCCTTCTTTCTGCTATTTGTAAAAAATACCAGCAACTGCCCTTTTAAAAAAAAATTCCAATAAATATGAACTGGCTACAACATTCACTTTATAACAAATTAACATACTAACCTGGAAAATAAAATGTGTGTTGGCAAGAAGCAGAGGAAATGGGTAGAGACAAAAAGGTAACAAGTACCATCTTAACTAAGAGACTTTATGAGCCTACACCAGCAACCATTTCATTTTAAAATTAAGATCTGCTAATTAGCTGCACATATCAACACACAAAAATTCTAACAGATCTTATTTGACAAACTTATATGTACTATAGTCAATATAAATCAAATTCAGAGCTATAGTTTGCACTTTTCCAACTGTAAGACAAATAAGAACTGGTGTGAAAAACAGTAATAAGAGAAAAAAAAACTTTTACCAAATTAAAAAATGGTTAGTTAATTCAAATACAATGCCCACAACTTGTATGTCTGTGATCTATCTGAACACATGCATATCCGGTCCAGATCCTACATTTAGTAGATCAGGTTGAATTTATAGCATGGGTGGTAAGCATATAAAGTGGAATGCACTGTACATCAGTGTGAATAATGTAAGACATACCATGACTAGGTGAATGAGACACATCGGTAGAACTACAGCGTGACAGCGGGGACTGGTCCGAGTGTTCTGGAGAGGTAGCAGTCAGTTTACCAGACCTTACTGGCAGACCTTCATAATGTCCACTTTGTATAGAATCTGAACAATTAACAAAAGGCCTTATTTAATAATTTTCAATGATGTAAACGACTTTAAAACAACGGTGCATATGGACAACAGAAGGCAGTTAAAAATCAGTATTTAAAAGGGCATCTAAATAGGTTTTTTTTTTTGCTACGTGCAAGTTACCTGCTTTGGAAAGACTGCGGGTACGAAGATTCAAAGGATCAAGGTGAATGGCTGGGTTGCCACCATAGCTATTCGATTTGGTAATAAAGCCACGAGGCCCTCGGCGTTGCCCATCTTCTGTACCATAACCTGAGGATTCTGTGCTACTCCAATCTCTGTTCATGAGCCCACTTTTGTTTGCATTGCAGCTGGCATCATCTCTGTGAATTGTACAAGAAATCTTTTACTAAGCTCTTATCTTCTAAGAATAGAGAGAAACTAGATATGTCACACTGGCAAGCCAATAATGGATCCAAAATCTTTATGTCAAGAACATCATTAACAATATGTAAGTCTATTTATAGACTAAGACATCTTCGTCATGCTCATGTTAATCCTTGTATTAACACATATTTACAATACTGAAGTTTAGTGTCGACTTTATAGCATGCAAGGATGTATACATTTACATTAATGCATTTATAGCTAAATACGAACAAGACAAATTAAAAAATAATTATATACCGTAATCCCTCACCACTTCACGCCTTCATTGTTTAGCGGGATTTTAAAAGAAATTAATGGGAAAAAAGATTCGCAGATTACAAAATAACAAAATTTTCCAAAATCAGCCCTTTGTTTGACAACAACTATTAGCAACATCTACGGAAAGAAATCTACACACTTTTTCATGAAAAAGAAATAAAGGTGTTCTTACTCTATCAGTGAATATGAAGTGGTCTCGTCTTGTGAAGCACTCTGAAACAAAATGCCACAATAAAAATCCTTCTTCCTCACGTCATAAATAATGAAAGTTCATATACAAGCCAAATATGCTGGGATGTTTGAAAATGATTGTGCTAGGAGCATGTATCAAACAGTATTATATGACACACTACAGTTTACTCAAATGGAAATCTTACAGTTATAAGACTCCAAGTCATATATTCCCTCACCCCAAAGATCTGTCTTCGTTTTTCATCATATGAACGTTGCCTCTCTTCCAAGGATAGTGATTTAGCACGATTTCCAGTATACTGACTTTTATCGCCTGTTCTTGACTGGAAAAGTAAACATAATTGAGGCACAAAGAGAGAGCAAGAGATAGGCAGCAACAAAAAAGAAAAAAAAAAAGGAGAGGAATGAATAACTTTACAAACTCAGCAGAATTATCTTCTACACAACTGTTTTTGTTACAGTTAATCTCTAATGATTGCTAAAACAGAAAGCTGTTTATATCTGCAGTTGCAGCCAATGTTATAGCCTCATATCCAATATGATGATGATTATTTAATAAGACACTTAATCCCACCTATCAGTGCTTACAGAAAGTCTGTCTATGCTAATCCAACAATTTCCATCCTAAACAGCAATGGTAAAAAGAAGCAACACAATCTATAGCCTACATTATGAATGACAACTTATACAAGTGACTTATGATGGGTACTTATGTCCACATGCTTGACTTTGGCACACTTGATAGTCAGAAATTACTATATCAAAAGAATGTGAAGATTTGCTGGTTTAAAGTCTAGCCTATCAAAGGTGCCAGTGATATCATCTACATATTTTCATTAAAGAAACTTCTCGAAAATTTCAGCACTAAGGAAAATGCAGATATAAATATTACACGATTACAGTTGAAAAATTAATTTACAATACAGGATAAACATAACTTACACCTCTCTCCTCCATGCTATGTGGTTTTTTAAGGAGTATTTTCTTCTTCTGTTCTACAGAGTCTGGATTTTTCTTCAAGTATTCCTCACAGCTAAAGTCAGGCCTGCAAATGATAAATAGCAGCTCTTCACATTTGTACTTGTACTAACACTCAACATGACACTTTTAATTATAAAAATTCCAGATTCAGGTTACACATTTCACTCCTTACAAAAATCTGAAAAAAAAAAACTTAAAATGAACACAAGCAACTTTACTAAAAGCACCCTGCATTTGCTGTTGAGAAAAGTGGTTATTAGGTAAAAACATAAGATGCTCATAGTGAATGCTACATGCTAATATAGAAATTCTGTTGCCAGCGTTAGCCTATTTATGTGTCTTTTCTTGTCTACAACACCAACCGATGCCTGCACCATATTCTGGGAATAAAATGGCCTGAAAAGATCTCCAACAGCAGCGTGTGGAACAGAACCAACCAGAATGTCACTAGCCAAGATATCACAAAGCACAAATGGAGATGGATAGGACACACCCTGCGCAAACCAGCTGACACCATTGCCAGGCAGGCCCTAGACTGGAACCCTCAGGGGAAGAAGAGAGTTGGGAGACCAAAGCAGACTTGGAAAAGAACAGTAGAGAGCGAGGCAAAGGATGTCCGAACCACATGGGCCCAACTGAGGGGTGATGCCCTAAACCAGGTCCGCTGGAGAGGTGTTGTTGCGGCCCTATGCTCCTTGAGGAGTAACAAAGAATAAACTACCTAAACTCTAGTCTACAAAAGAAAATCCACTTACACACGGGTGTACTTTGTTTTGGAGACAATAACACACTTCCCAGTCTGGTTGATATTATGGTCCATTCCATAAAATGCTGCCAACCGGTGAACTAACATGCGATCATAGGAGCACATCTCTGACAGCTGCAGGAATTGATCCCTGCAAAAACAAAACTAACTGAATTGTCTTTGATTGGGATTTACTCTAACATCCATTCTTCCTACCCAGCCCCACTTCACATGTTGTCTCCCCTACCTCGTACCTGTTCATTTAATCCTCCAACTGTTTCATAAGACAAGAATGCAACCAATATAAATGCTTCTAAAATTAAATATACATTCAATCCTGATCTCAATGAAATTTAAAGGACTTCAATCAACCTTACAGGGAAAAAAAATCTATAGCACATATAAGATTACAAATTTTAATGGCTGACTTAAATCGTTAAATTTAAAGAAGGGCGACAGAAATCTTCAAATGGAGCAATACCATGAAAGAAAAGCAAGTAACTTACTTTGGGTCAGCCACAAATCTCTTAAAGTCCTTCTCCAGTTGAAGAAGCATTTTCTTATCTTTTGCAGACTTGAAGAGAGTCTTTTTTATGAAGTCCAGCAGGTCAACACCAGTGTTATCTTTATAAGCGTATTTTTCTACACTAGACTCTAAAGAAAGAAAATGTGGGCCAGTGTAGAGTATTATTGAAAAATCTAATGTTTAATCTTGAAATTATTTGTTTACACTTATAAATAATAGCTCTCATGAAAATGGCCAAAATGACACGTGAAAGATAAAAGCTGTCATTCACATACATATACATATGCAGAAATCCCACTTCAAAAGCAAAATTTCTATATCAAACTTTTTAAACTAGTAGACTGAAACCATTAGAACAAATAAAAGGAATGGAAGTAGACTGATTTACCACGTGATAAACTAGAACAGGTCCCTGCATCAGAACTTTGCGAGTTATCCTTCTGAAGATGTGACCTTGTGGACACTGTATCCCCCTGTAAAACACACAGCATCTCTTCAGGTCACTCAGAATCACAAACTAACAAGAATTTTTGTAAAGATACAATACAAAGTACCCATGAACATTTTAAAATTTCTCCTTCTAAAGGTTCCAAAGCAAATATCTAAGTATCCTCACATAGGGCTGTCCTAAAACTGGTGCCTGGCTGCCACAGTCACAGGGTACTTCATCTGATTCTGGGGCTGGCGTTGTAATAACTTTGACCTCTGGGAACAGTAGGGGAGGTGGTGAAGCTCCATCACAAATAGCGGTACCACGCATAAGCTGCTTGGTTTTGGAGGGGACCTGCAAGTTGGTATAAAGTTTCATAATAAAATGACCAAAGAGCAAGTTGCTAGCAGGACTAGCTTTTAACTGCACCTGATTTCAGGCCAAACGAGGTAAGAGTCAAGGCTTTGCCCTATGATGATAATTATGTTGTACTCTGCTTGATATTTAAATGGAAAAATTAAAATATATATATATACACACACTGATGCAAAGCTGGATTCTAGTAATATTAATTAAAAGTGTTTATCAAGGACGATGAAGTGCCATGTAAGCATTATACCTAACAATACCAGACATTTAGCTAAATTCTAACATGGTCCTTTTATACGCACACTTTACATGTTTTCACTATTGATTTACACATTACAGTAAAATCTCCCTATCAGGACTAGTTAAAATCCACCAAAATCAGTCATAACTGAGATGAGTTTTGGTATGGAAATCATGTAGTCTGCTTCACTTCCATGAGTGACTTAAGCAAATATAAGTTTATTTATTTAAATGTTAGAAATAAAGCATTTAAAATCATATAGTTCTTTTCATATTCACTCTCACTTGGTCATGCTTACTTCTACCATTATTATGTGTCGTTGAACATGCATAGAGGAGCTGACTCTCCAGGTAAAAGTAATCAATGCACAGGTACCATGGTAGACAAAAAGGATCTTTTATTATTCTTCTATTATTTTTATAAAGATGAACTCTACAACGTCACAATACAGCACTAACGATAAAGTCACACGAATCTTATTTTTATAGACACATGACTGCTACTAAAAGATATTAAAGCAGATTTAACTAATGTGTGATGATGAGCAAATTATAAAAAGACACCAACAAACAGGGAAAGGGAAGGTGGCAATCATTTCAACCTATAACCCTGTCATGGCCATACCATCCCCAAGTAAAACCACATCACCCCAACACCAAATGTCAACTTGACCCAGCCCAATGAATGCCTGAGCAGTGACATCTGTTCGATATTAACCAGCATCTGGATATACATTTAATAAGAACCTCAAAATTCTAGAATAAATGACAAAAATGTTTTACAAATTGATTTAAGAGATAATGGTGTATATATGGTATTGTGAGATTTGTTCTCTTGAAATGTATTGTCAAGCAGCCATTTTCTTCTTCAATAAGATGGTGCTCTTGTTGGTAACATCTCACATTTACAGCTAGTTATGTCATCTGTGATCGATTAATATTCTCGGCTTTGACTTTCGGTGTTGGGAGGATGTATGCTTACATGGGACAATAATGTCACATAGGTAGATATGGCTGGAGCATTATGGTTTCTGGATCAAGAAGACCCAATGAACAAGCAATCTCTTTCAAAATGTACTTAATTTATTTTATGTTGTTTCTGCAAAATGTAACATAGGGTAGAAGCAGTCTAGAATAGACTGAGTTAATGTAATTAATACTTTTCAATATGCAACTTCAAAAAACTTATAAGAGAACAAACTGGCAAGTTATATTTCATGTTGTGGATGTAGTCATAGGAATGGTGTTTATGCAGCTGAATTCATGTGTTAAAAAATTGCAGGGTCATATCTAGGAGGGGGTCACAATGGGTTGGGGGGCTTGTAAGCTAATAAGGTTTTACTGTGATAAACATCATATCAAGATTTCTTGTTTTGCCTGTTGGGATGCATTATTATCAGACACAAACCACAAAGAATAAAGATTTCCTCCCTGGATATCTTTGCTATTTGTAATATGTTATTACTAGTTATATAAAAACCATTTCTCTCTGTTAAGTTCAATTAATTAACACTTGAAGCCTTTTCTTTTCCTTATTTCATTTGTTTTTCTGAATCTGAAAAGTGAAACACAAAAGAGACAGATACAAAAACCATAGCAGGAGGCAAACAAAGATGAAACTAAGGGTAAGGGGGAACAGACAGTGAATGTAGCCCTAGAAAGAAGTGCTTGGTTAGATCCTAAGCACTGGTTAGGTGCATCCAGTTATGCATCTTTCTCCATCTCTGAGACCTGACACTGAACCATGCCAGGCAGCCATCAGGTGTATTGATCTGCCCAGCTTCTGGAGGCTGCTGTCAGCCAGATTGTGTTGTTGAAGTAGACTAGTATTACAGCTACCAGCTGCGCAAGATGAGTCAGTGCAGGTAAAACCTTAAGGTGGAATATTTTTATCTGAGGGTACCTACATCTACTGCATTTCTGCAGCTGCAGATTTTATCTCTTCCTTTTTTAACTTACTGTTTTCCCATATTCAGCTAGACCATATCTCTTAAACCAGCTACCTATAGCAAAGGAATGCAAATTCTAATGACTACAGGAAGAGGAAATCAGCATGTACACACACATCCATTAACATTAGGGAATAAAAAAGACACCTAATAAATGCAAAAGCAAGCTATGTAAGTGCTTCAAACATCCATTCAAGACATCAATGCAAACACTAAACATACTGATATATGGTTGTTTTTGATGCCATCACCAGCTGTGGAATCTTGTGACATCAATGACTGTAAACCCTGATGTAAAATGACTGGTGGTGAAGAACTGTTTTCATCTTCAGGTGAAAGGTCACCAGAGCCATTGCTTGGTTGTAAAACTAAAGATTCTTGTCCTGCAAATGATTCAGAAAAATATACCACTAAAACTGTAATGATATGATACAGCACAATACCTATATGGTTGATTAAACTTAACATGAAGACAAAGAATGCGTAAATTAATGTATCATTATTTGCCAATGTGCAAAAAAAAATTAATAATTTAGTCACATACACAAGCACACCAAGTGAACACTCATTCAAATAAACCAGAATACTGAACATTCAGCTCATTCAACAATGTCTACATGCTGAACAATGTTTTGCACTGAATGATATAAAAATAGATTCTCACCTGCTATCAAATGTAACTGAATTTTAGATAGCACACCCAAAATCAAGAAGTCTTGTTCCACCCCATACAAACATGACCCATGTACTCTGTTCAAATGTCCACAAAGCTCACCAGAAAATAGGATTAAAAACACATTCCTCTCTTAGTGTTATGTGGATGATATGAAAAACCCATGTTTACCAAGGCACCCAGTCATTTTCTTGTGTACCAACTAGGTGGTGCAGATCCTGAAGTATGGGTGGAAACGGCTTTTTAATCTAAAAAATATTTGAGCCTGCAGATTTTGATCCATAGGTAAACTTGTGCTCACTCCTTTACATGATCTATTCATGGTGTTTAGTCTGGAAATAATCACAATTCCTCTCAGAAAAAAACAAAAAAACAAAAAAAAACTTTACACATCAACGAAGCGTTGTAAATTATACTTGCTTGTTTCCACTTGCCATTATCCAACGAAACCTATGTGGAATTTCCTTCCAGCATGAACAATCCTGCTTTTTCTAAGATTCAGTGTTTGTATCAATGTCCATTACATACTCATTCGACAGAGGCTAAACAAAAGTGCATCTAAAGGTTCTTAGCATTAAAATCGCACACTTCAGCCTTAATCCTGCAGCTCATCTGACATTTACAAGCAAGTGAAACCACTCTAGAACTGAAACTAGTCAAAATTATGTTTTGTTGCCACCTTACCATGATTTAATTTAAAGCCCTTTCTAAATATCACATCTGTCCCAGAATAATTAGCTGCTGTAATCACTGTTGGCTGCCTTTTCTTCTGCATTAAACATAACTAGGTTTTTGTTTTAAAGAGGGTAGCAAGATGCTAGACCAAATTTGTGGTACATTTTATTACTCACCTGCACACAAGTGTGTGAATATATTAGATGATTTTTGTATGTATATCTATAATGAATGAATAAAATGACATGCATTCTGGAGACCTTTTGTCTGCAGTGATTATCCTAAAAGTGTGAAAAATCAACTTTACTTGTCCAAGCAGCTAGTAACATTTCAGCAATATTCTCCATCTCATTAAAAACTGCTTGTTAATGTGTTCTTTTCTGGTATTTTGTATTCTCTTATATTTATTTTAGAAATAAGAAGACAGAAAAAAAACCAGACCAGTGAATTCCTATGGTTAAAACACAGATTTGGAGAATGTTGGCTTTAAATAAGTGTAAAACCATTAGAAACAGAATTAGCATCACTGTCTCTTACTTTTAGACACAAACTAAACCCTTATTCTTGCTTTCACTCGGTCATGCTTGCTAATTCTGCCAATGTTGCACTTGACCAAGATTTATAAGGGAACTAATTTTCCTGGTTAAGAGCGATCAATCAATACACATATACCATGGTAGACAAAAAAAAAAAAAAAGCTTTTTTAAAAGGCATTATTTATATTTTTGAGCAAGATTTATGCAAAAAGTTGAAATGAAGCACAAACAGTTGGTCACAAGAATCGTCTTTTTATAAACTCGTGACTTCTGCAAAAGATTGCTAATGAAGCACAATTGTCTGTTTGCTGGTAAGAAAACAATGTGGGACCCCGGGGTATGCTTGCCTAGCAAGCATTGCAAGAATAGGGTCCCTGCCATCCAGCCAGGCATGTCGTAAGAGGCGACTAAGGTGGACACCTCACCTAGAGGTAAAATAGGTTGTGGTAGGGCTAACAACCCCACCATGTAAAAAAAAATCCTGTTACAGAAACTAAACATATCGTTCCTGCTACATCGACCTCCTGCCTAAGTCGATTTGATGCCACCACAACAATACCGCCCCACGTCAGACGGCATAATGCCGTAATTCAACTCGACCAACACCCAGTCTAAATGTGTGCCTGAGCCGCAACACCTGCTTGATATTAACTGAATGCCCGCATATTTATTTTTTTAATAAACCTTGAAACTGAAGAATAATGACAACAAAGTCTTCTTTTAAAAAAAAATCAATGATTAATAAACAAAAATCTTATTTATGTGCAATTGTGAGATTTCTTTACTGAAAGTCTTTCACCATCCACTTTTGTTTAGTATGATGGTGGCTCAACCTGTTCAAACAATTCATGGCTTTGTTACTAATATCTGATGTTAATAGTATCTGTGCCACTGACGATCGATTCATCTTTTAGAATTGCACAGTAAACTGTCAGTGCACACAATGAATTAATACACAAACATTCACACTATAAACATCAAACAGCTTATCATACCTTAAATTTTTTTACCTGATTAAATTTTGTATATTTAATCAGGACTGTAACATTTAGTTTTTGAAATTTTCTAGAAAACCTGACTCTTTAGGCATGACCATATGCAAAATACTGAGAATTCTGGTGGAAATTCTGCCCATCTTAGACAACATCAGAAAGCTCTTAACTTACGTAACACTGGGATGGTGGTTTCAGAGTCGCTGCAACTTCTGCTGCCATTTACTGGCGACTCCTCACTTGTCTTGCTTCCCTCCTCTTCCTCTGCCTCCTCAATCTCTGGTTGCTTAAGGAGAGGCGTCTTGCCTGGCCGCCGCTCGGGCTCAGCCATCCTCATCAATCCCTAACCCCCTGTAACAAGCAAAGACTAATTAATGTGTAGTAACAATAATAGATGTAGCAATCAAGATAACTAAAGTGAAAAATTACACATAAAAAAACCCTAAACAAGTAAATGTAAAATAACAAGACTGAGCATCCACATTGGTTGGGTTTTTTTTTTGAGTATATGTGTGTGGGTGCATGTGTCCATGTGCATGGGTGTGAGAGTGAGAATGTAAGGGTAAGAATTTTTTTTATTCCTGGTTACTCCTCAAGGACAATAGGGCCGCAACACCTTGCCAGTGGACCCAGTTTTTGGCAGCCCCCACCTCAGTTATGTCCATGTGGTTTCAACATCCTTTGCCTCGCTCTCTACTGTTCTTTTCCAAGTCTGCTATGGTTTCCCAATTCTCCTCTTCCCTTGAGGGTTCCAGTCTAGTGCCTGCCTAGCAATGGTGTCAGCCGGCTTGCACAGGGTGTGTCCTATCCATCCTTATTTGTGCTTTTTGATGTCTTGGCTAGTGACATTCTGGTTGGTTCTGTTCCACAGCTGCTGCTGGAGGTCTTTTCAGGCCACCTTATTCTAAGTATAGGTCATAGGCATCAGTTGGTAAAGGACTGGAGCTTGTTCTTGATGGTGTTTGTCATTCTCCAGTTTTCAGATCTATACAGTAGGATAGCTTTTCACATTTGCGTTGAAAATGTGGATTTTACTGACTGTTGAAAGCCTGCCTGACCTTGTTGATGCAGCTTTTGATGTCATCATCCACTCCACCATCCTTGTTGACAATGCTCCCCAGATACAGATCTGTTTCCAGGATGTTCTCTCCTTGAAGTTGGATTGGGAATTTTCATCACTTTAGTCTTCTTTCTGTTGACCTTTAAGCCAATTTTCTCCCTTCCTCTGCTAGCTAGCTCAGTTTAGTCTCTGCATGCTGCTGCCAATGAGATAAACTAATGTCATCTGCAAAGTCCAGGTCCCCTAGCTGTTAGAAGAATAGAGAAGGGAAATGCTACCAGCTCCTCAGTATGATAGAAAAATATAAACCAAACAAGAGGAAAGGGGCTCACAATAAAGCAACCTTTTGAAATTTTTCAATAAGTGTAAATCAGTGAACAAACCCTTTATACAACAATATGGTAAGTATTATGAAGTCTTTATTAACATATATTAAGTCTGTAAGTCAGGAATGAAATAGTTATTGGATATTGGAGAAAGTAGCCAGAAGAGTCACTGCATCATAAGCACATATAATTACCCCTTCCCTAAACAGCAGTGTCCACTATAGCTGTAAATATTTTGTTCAGATTGCTTTATTTCAAGATCTTAGGTGATTAAATTGTGAACAAAATCACAAGATGCTTTTAACACACTCAAACAATAAATGGGGAAAAGTGTAGATAAAGGAAAAGATGATGAACAGCAAAAGCATTTAAAACAGAAAAAAAGGGTTGCTGACATTAAAGGATTAGCTCTACAACATAGCTGTTAACAGGAACTGAATTTATCAAGACAGAAATCCTCTATGTATATGTGATTAGTAACACCAGAAATAATTAGGTGGTGTGATTTAAAAGGTAGACCTAAGAAACTAGCTGAGTGCATCTTTCGTTATAGAATCCAATAAAGTTGGTACATCCCTTACTTTTGTATTTTATGCTGCAACACCAGTTCCAGGTTTATCTCTTTCAATCACTTCATTTTTTGTCGTAACCTAGTCAAAAACATCTTAATTCTGTATCAAACATTGAAAATCACTCCTAAATTTACTGCAAATATTATTAACAGTTGAAGAACACTACCTGGATATGTGGATTTTTCATAGAATATGTGATAGTACATTACTTTTAGCAGTACACAGAAACAAACCCAGATGAGTTGTAGGTACTGTGGGTTTATATCTGGCACAAGTAAAACTTTACCCTTCCTCTTTCTCTTCAATGTTTTCTTATTACTGTCAATAAGCAAAAGTCTGCCAATTTATAGTTACACAGAAAACTACAACCAGACAGAAGGACATAGGAAGTTCTTAAAAGTTTAAGTTCTAGGTCACTGAGTTCAGCGATGTGACCGCCGGCAGAACTGGCTGCTGGAAGAGCATTTGGTTACCCTCCACTTCCTGATCTGCGACTAACACTGTCCCAGTGTCACATCAGCCCATAGTACAGGGCAACACTTCTCCCCTTAATTAACAGACACACCACATAAACCGGACAACACACGAGGGTGCAAGGCGACACGCCAGCAATCTCTGAAAATAACTTGCCTCATAGAAGCAGCCGCACCGAAAGCCTTTGATGTTTTTTGCATGTCAAATACATGTACCTTAAAAAAGTGATGGTGAGGGCGATGTATGGTTTTTGTTGTTTTTTTTTTTTGTTTTGTTTTTTTAGGGAGGCGGGGAGGAGGGAAAGAATGCAGTGACATTGTTTAGGAAGTGAGTGATACAACATTCCTGTAGGAGAATTTCCCGGCACTGCCAGGAGGATTTGAGGCGTGGGGTAACATAGCACTCTGGTGTCTCACATTACATTTTACCCTATCGTGATGAAAATTTCACTTCCCGGTGCAATGATGTGACACTTAAATGAAGGGGTTATTTCGTTTATGGGAAATGGGGAATGGGGGAAGAGCGATTCTGTTTCTTATGGGTGTGGTGATACAGAAGTACATGTACCGGGGGAGCGGCTGTCTCCTGATGGAAGAAAGACCGAAAGGGCGATGCTTCTCACCCCCACAGCACGCAAGCACACGTTCTACCATCTACCGTGATAAATGCTCATTGGGCCACTCGGCCTTGTCGCATTCATCGCAACAGTTCGGTAGTGCTTGTTACCCATGCAGTGAGGATCGTGGATTCACATCTTGCTCGAGGCACGCTCGTTTTCTCGTTCCGTGCGACACCTGTTTACTGGGCTGGCTGGCTCACCATACAACATCAACTGCCCCCCACCCAACATCCACCACGACCTCAGCGTCATGTATGCGCGCTCTCCGAGAACACTGATCATGGCAGTTCTGTCGCTACATTTATCAACCACTCTTTCAGTATTATTGTCGCTTTTTCTTTTTTTTTAAACCTGGGACTACACATGCAGCTGATGCTTATGCTGGCCCAGATTCCTGACAGCGCGTTCTCCGCGTTGCCCCTCCCCACTCCAATCTGCGGCTAAATGGTGCAGGCGGAATTGATCCACACCAGCCGCACACCGGGCAGAATCCAACACAGCTCTGGTGCCTCGCTGCTGCTTGGTGGTCTCGTAACTTGTTAAAAAAGAAGAAAAAAAGGCACGGGCCCCTAAACTCTGGTGAAATTAAATAAGCCAGGCTGCGCTGCTACCGCTTACATCACTGGCGGCGGCGCTGCCTAATTTCGCCCCAGGCTTGCGCTGCCTTCCGCACGTGGGAAATGAAAAGTCGTTACGGGGCCGAGCGATGTAACACCTTCACGCTCAGTATGTGGCTGATGACAACATTCAAACGATCTACTATACAAATGTGTACTGATGTGTTCGTTGAAAAGGGTGGCAGCACGTTTCGGCGTCTAACAGCGTGGCATTCTTTCTATAGCTGTGACTTCACTGCGACCGTCACGTATGGGCATTCTGTTTGCACCAGGAGTTTCTCCGTTACAACTGATTTTGCTCTGCCGACGTTTCCCAGATGACATGGAAACAACACTACGGTCCCCTCCTGTAAGGATAACTCGGCTAATAACATACCCAATTTATCATAGTGGATATCAGCATGTTCTTTCATTGGGGTAGATCTACAAGGGTGCAAGGGTTGGGAGCTCCACGCTCAAAAAAACAAACTGGATGCAGTTACGCCCTGTCACCTTTTCACACAATGCATCACACGTACTAGTTTTTTTCGCGACATAACGACTAATAGCAGATCGCAGTCGAGGTCTAGTAGGAAATTTAGAATCTGCATTATACACCTGTTATTTGGTTAGCTGTACTCTGTAAAATGTCAATCAGCAAGCAGACACGCCTGGCAGTGGCTTCTTGAGGTTGTGTGTAGGTAGAAGCGTAAAGTACCCTCCCACCCCATATTCAAGCTCACTGCGCTTCACCATCGAGTAAACAGAGACAACTCTTTCTGGATCATCCATGTGCATCGAAATCAATGAAACAGTATTTCCAGTGATGTCTCTCTTCAATCAAGTCCAGGAGGTGGATTCTCCCCCAACAGTAATAAACCGTAGCGGCCGATGCTTACATGTGATCTCGTAAACGCAAACCAAACTAAAAACGGGGGATGGGGGGGGGGGACATCATCAACCACCTCCTCTCAATCACACATGAGTTCTTACGACTACTTACAGAAGGTGACCACAGCAGCTGGCGTGTCGACAATGACTGTTACTAGTACATCTTCCGTGGTGCTACTTGATCTGGTGTAGTACGGCGCCCGACACGCTCACCCGACATTGTACAACTTGAGATCCTGTTGAACGCGCGCCATCGATCCTCTCCAACAAACGCCGGTACGCTACGGGCCACACAAAGAAAGCACGTGGGCGTGTACCGCTCAGCCTGCCGTGTGGGGCCCGCACGGGGCGACGAGCACGGAGCCGACACTGGGCGAGCCTCTAGCCCCACCACTATTATCCCAGCGGGAGGCGCCGACATCGATCACGGAATTTACTTTCAATATCTTACTATTAGCGATTGGGATAGACAGGGGGGGGGGGGAGAGAGAGGAAGAGGATAAAACTTACACGGCGTATAAATTTCAACTGTTGCGTGAGCTTAATCAAAGTTTTCAGATTTAACAGCAAGACGATGCTGAACTGGGATCAGGGCGGCGAGTGTGTCAGAAAGAGAGAGTAGTGTATGGTAGTGGTTGGGGAGAGGACAATATGACGAAGAAAAACTTTATTCCGTTCTGCACATTATTTCTGTAAAGGACAAACATTCTGAAAGAACAAGCAGTTACCGACGGTGAAAACCGAAGTCAGAGAAAACATAAGCACACCTGTATATTTGTGGATTGCACCCCTTCCCATCCTCCCCCACCGGCACCCCACACACAAAAAGCACACACTCTTCAGGTAAGCGAAATGCCAAGAATGTTTTAAAAAGTGTAACCAGGAGTTCTAGAAGCACCTTCCGGGGCAAATGACAGCCTCGGGAGAAGGAAACGATGAAGAGGAGTGGGAGTAGCGGAACCTACTTTTCCATAGCAGCATACGGACAAGCCGATCTAGCGAGGCTCGATCCTACAGGGATGCAGACAAAAGTCACACAGCTCGTTCTTCTCACCTCCGCTCTTTCGTAAGACACACAGCTCACTACCCGAGGTAACGCTCTACTCTCGTGCCTCCCACCCGCGATGGCGTGAGCGACACGGCGCGCTGATGTCATGCCCGAAGCGCGATCGTTGGAACTCGGTTAAAGGATTTTCCCTGACACTACCACTACTACTTTTTTTCCCTCCGTCTTCAGAGAGCTGCGCGTTCCTCTAAACGCGCGTCAGAATGTTAGAATGGATATGAAGCAGCAGACCTACAGCCCTACAGAACAACCTCACCTAAATTGTCGTTGTAATGACCTGTTTTGGTCTCTGTTGTGTAAAATAGTGTCAAAGATACTCATTTTCGTAAGTACAAGATCATAAATAAGCACACACTTACTCCCCCAAAGCTATTACAGAAACGTCACTGCATGGGAGGGTCAAATTCTCTAGTCTTTAATTCCTCTAAGTAGTTAAGAGAGCATCAAACTAGACTGACCACTGGGGGCTCTCACCATTCTACACTTCCCCTTCACAAATCCCTTGGCGTTTTCTTTCACATGCTTGATAAGTATCCAATGCATTCCCTCCAAACACCCACCTTTCCCCATTCAACTCTGACACTAACTTATATGAAGACAAGCAAGTTGAACAGTACCAATACACACTACAAGTATATTGAGTTGCATAGTGGTGAGGCCACAGAAGTTTCATCTCGTTAGCTTACTGCTCACCTGGATTAAAGTTGGAGGGGTAGGGGTGGTGCTCCTTTAGGCCGTGTTGCTGATCAAAAGAGCTGTACTGCCAAGATAAAGCAGTACAGTAGTAATGTGACGACAAGAGGTCGAGGACACACCCAGTCGCCAAACAGGAGGCTCAACCTGTACGCCTAGGGGAAGGTGACATGTGCACACAAGCCAACGCAAAGCCACCCAGGTTTAACGGCATCAGGTGTATATACAACCGACTGTGCGTCATAACATCAGTCCTACTGCCACGCCCCTTTGTTTAGCCAATGCTGTGTGGAGCCGAATGGTATAAAAAGATAGAACAGCCTGTCACTGCACAGAACCTTCATTCTTAATGGAGCTACCATGCATACTGGAGCTAAATGATCAAAAGCTGGTGGGACAGGATGCCACAGGTGCAATAAACTTGCACACATGTAATTCTTGCACAAGGTCACTACTTCACAATCACACATAAGCCATCTAGAATTAAGGTCCATGACATTCCACTGAAATCAACAACACTGTGTTGGGCCATCAGTTACAATTGGAAAAAATTAAAATCTTTTCCGACTCCACATCAGATTTATTAAATAGAAACTAGGCCATATTTCCCTAAAGCTGACTTGCCACCTTAGCCAAGGCATCAAAAGCATAACTAACCATCTAGATCACAAAGAGGGTAATACAATAAAGATTGTATCCAATCCTTTACAAGGCAGCCTTTCTGATTAATCAAACTAAAAGCATTCAAAATAAAGACTTCATAAAAATTTTATCTACTATTAACTCTTTCAGGAGCAAGAGGAACCAGTATGGTACAACAATAATAACTGATACCAGGGAGTAAAAAACTGCATGTGGAGATAAATAGGAAAAGGCCATAATGTTGATATAATGACTAGTTCATTTAAACATCAGCACTCCCCCACCTTCTGCCAATGTTTACAAATAAAAACCAACTTTATTTACTTGATACAAGACTTTCATACATGCACAGAAATAAATCAAATATAGTATTATGCTGGTACATAATGGTGCCTACAGTGTTAAAGGGAAAGATGAAACTGGAAGCCCAATAGGATGATCAAAACTAGTGCAACATTCTTGTTAATAGGCCTGTCATCTGGAGAAATGTTGCTATCTGGTAGGTCTTGAACACTTGGTACTACCTTTGTTGTTACTGTATGACAAGCAAGACTCAACATCTAGGACAGTTGTATAAAATTGCATCAATTTTATTAAATGTAAATCTATTAGAATTTCATAGAGTTTTTAATAATTATGTAGAGGGAGTACATTTATATGCATACAAACAGCTATTATCTTTCAGTGCCCATTGTAGGCAAATAAGGCTTCACAAAAGCACAGGTCTTCATTGTTACCCCTTAGCAATGCAGTGTTTAAGCTCCCTTTTCAATCAATAAACAAATTATACTCAAGCAAATATTGCATCATAAAGCAAAATACCTATTTAACCACTACAAACTTGTGCTTTTTCATGCTCAAAGAGAACTGATCACACACACCATGCAACTAGTTACTAGTGTCTTAATTTAAGTGGGGATGTGGACTTAGACAACAATAGTCAGATTATCCTTATAACACGAATCTGCATACATAAATACAATCAAGCATGAATATGGGTAATATGAAAATAAAAGTATGGCGTAGAAAGAACATTTATGATTACTTTAGCCAATTTCAAATTACAAAAATAATGTTATGTCCTCTCTAATGTATGCAAAAAATGTTGGTTCTTCAAGTGTTATTATTCAAAATGTATTGCAGTATGAAAGTACAAGTGCGTACAAGTGGATGTGTGATTACTACAGATATATCCATCTATCCTGAATTAAATACATGAACACAAGCATAAAGTAACCACTAAAATTACTTTTCCCTCATATCTTCTACACTCTCACATACACACAGAGACATGCAAAGTGCCTTGTTCGCAAGTGTCAGATCACTAAATAAGATGTACCAAACTAGTTTAATCCAGATGTAAGTCCCATAGCAATGTTATTTTCAGTTCAGGCATAGTACAATGGTAATGAACAAGGCATGTAAGGAAAAGTAATGTAAATAAAGAACAAAACACATATGAAGATAATTATACAAGATGAAGAAGAGAGCAAAAAAAAAGTTATTGCCTTTCAAAATAAGAGCAAAATCACCATCTGACCTCAAAGTTTTACTGTTATGAGTAGTCTAGAATAAAATGTTGCGCACAACAAGCAACACCACTTAAAATGTGTGACAAATCTGTTGATGATACAAATGTCTCTCATCTACAAGTGATCAGTCTGCAGTCAACTACCATAAATAAATGTCAATGCTGTAAGAATTCAGTAAAATATTTGTAAAGACAAAGCTGAAAAAGCCCGAAATGAAATGTTGTCACAAGGGCTTATAACTGCTGGAGGAAGACTCTAATAATAAGCTGCCCCACTTAAAAGCACTAAATTCTATCACGTTCACTGGACTTGCAAATAACTAAATCCTAGAACGATGTAGTACACAGGAAATAAAAGCAGGCAGATGTGTAATTTAATACATTCACGGTGACCAACACAAGTCCACATACCACCCTTTCTATAAAAGAGACAACTTGCCTAATGATATTGTTCCACATTTTCTCAAACAACAAACCTACCAATTTAGAAAACATTTGACCACAAGAAACTATATGTGATTAAGTATGATATATGTGATTAAGATGTAAATATGTACATGCCTGCAGACACACAAATTTCAGAATATGTATTTACGGTGTATGTGCTAAACTTCAAATGCTCCTCTTATTTTCGCTTTTTATTATCATTAAACAACAGCTTTTTTAAGTTCGTTCATTTAATCTTCTCCAAATAAAACTTTTAACCCTAACCTTCAACTCTTGAGTTATACAATAACTGTTGATGCAGCATGTTGATGTAATGTACATAAAGTGCTAAAAAAATGAATTTACACCAACTAGATAAAACACAAGGATACAAATTGAATACCTAAACATAAAAAATTGAAACTTGGAGCTCTACATGCAGTATAGCTATAAGCAGCAATGCTGAATGTTTGCAAAATAAAACAGTTGCCTGCCATGAAGTATAAACAGAAAATAAGGATGTTTACTTTATGTGCAATGCAAATGAACCGTGTCATTCACATCTGCTGCTCACAAATGGGTGAAAAATCATGTCATCAATGTATGTTTGCTGTAACAGTAAAGCAAGTAACTAAAATCTGCAAAGCCTATAAGCTACCCAAGACCACCATGGTCTACTTCAGGAATGATATGTCTCGTACATCTTTACATCTAAATCGATTCATTTGGGCTTATACCCTCCTCTTTGCAATATATTTTATCGTAAGATGATCACAATCAATATTGTATTTTTATTTCTAAAAATGACAATGGCACACATTAGCTTAGCACGTTAGTTAGCTAACTTGCTCAGCTATTGTTATGATAGGAAATCCTAAAGTAAAGCACAAAAAAGCAACACGCTCCAGTCTGTAAAATAAGATTCCTCTCTATACTTCTGTAACACAGTGATAAGGGTAGTTTTTAATGTAAACATGGGCTGGGGAAAAAAAAGTTATGGACCTATTGTACCTGTGCAGGGATTCTGCAAGTGGGCGCGCATGTTTTTATCGTCTCACACACCTTGAGAGGGGTGTGAACACATGAAGATAGTTTAAAAAGCTCTAAGCATACGACGGAGCTTCCTGCTTGTTATCTTTAAAAAAAATTCCGTAATACCAATAGCGTTCTCAACCCACTATAAGTGGCCTTTCAACAGTCGCTCTCTTATATTTTAAAAGTAACTTTATTGTGTCTCCGTGTGTGTGTGTGTGATGATGGGGTTTTGAACGAGTATACATTTTTCTTGGCCTGAAAGTAATTAGGCTGCATCCAGCATTAGTGTTTGCACAAACATGGAAGACGATTACTACAAACCAAAACAACTTACCCAGTCTTTTTCTCTTAGGCTGTGGCTTATTATCCTTTTATGTGAGAGGTCGAAATAAAACAGTAGCCAATGACCCACACAGATGCATTAGCCAAGACGCACTGTTCCTCTTCTGTAAGGCGGATTCAGCGTGGGAGAAATCGAAAATTCAGCTCTGGTATTCTAAGTCTGGATGTCGACCAAGCACTGGTGTACAACTATTTGTTTATAAGAGATTTTAATTCATTGTTGATTTTTAAAATAAATCACAAAGTTTAAACGTCACGAACAACCTACTTGTTCGATGCTCAGTAACCTCTTCCACTTTCAGCCTCGAGAAAAATGGCAGACTACAGAGAACATGACGTCAGAGGAAGTAGAGTCCTCGCGCGAGATCTGGTTAGTTTTATGCGACTGCAATAATCCGCTATTAATAAAATTCTATAGGCATAATTTAGAGTGATGAAACTTATTGCATCAAGTTTGTCGTATATCAATTGTCAATTTAATAAGTACTAATTTTTAATCAATCATACCAGACCGGACTACAAAAAACGAAACATTTTGTGTCAGCTCATAAGTGTGAGATAGGCTCACTTGAGTTGTCCTCCTTGTTTTCATGGATTATTGTACGTCGGGTGGGTAACACGTTGGCTTCTGATTTAAACGAAAGGTTAACTGATTACAACAACACAAAAAATTACTAAAAATAAAAATTAAAAAAAAAAGAATTATTCTATCATTTTAATTTTTAAAACAGTAATGAACTGCAAGAGAAAATTAAGTATATGCCAGAGTCGCGAGCCTTATAGTCAGCGCTCGTGGTAAAATGACATAACAGATCATCCCCCACTCCAACTAAACACCCCCCCCCCGCCCCCCAAGAAAAAAAAGATGAATGAATAGAAAAGCTCCAAAATCTCTCGACTCTATCAACACTTTTGTTATTCAGCTTTTAGCAGAAATAATTATAGGAAACTCATATGTATATTGCTATACTCTAATAACAGAATTGTCTAATTTAACCTTTATATCAAATATGGCAATATAGCCACAATGAGCTGCCGTCACTGAATAAGTTATTTGAGCTGCTATGTGTTGGAGAGAAGGGTAGCTGTATTTCATACAGTATATAAAAATAACAGCATTTATTATTTTCTCCCACCTACATATCAATATCATTGAGTCATTTTAAAAATCTATTCTCAATCTTACATGACCTTGTTAACTAGGCTAGAGTTATTTACTTCTCAATTCCAGCTACTGTTACTTTTAACCTTGAATGAGCACATGATAGCTTAAGTGGCATAGGAAGATGCTTAACTGTTGGGGGAGGGGTGCAAACAATCTTCACATTAATTCTTGCTTCCTCAGTATTTTTTTCAGGGGGTGGCTGCCCCCCTTGCTCCTCTGGTTTCTACGCCACTGACCTTGTGGTCATTATCCAGAATCACTGTATGCAAGGTATCTGCAGAATTTTGAGTTAGGTAGGTGTCATGGTTTTGAATTTATGTAAATGCTTACCTCTCAAATGATCATGCAACCCATGGCTGAAACTGCTTAGAACATGCAGGAAAAAGGTCTAAAAGGTGTATGGGGCTTTGCGACAATAAACACTTTACATTTTGTTGTTGTTGCTGAAACAGACTCTTAAAGGAAGCATTACAGAAGAATTTCATTTATGATGTCATAAATTTATTTTATGCCTGATCATACTCTTTCATTCAAACCCGTAGACTAACATCTACACAATACATTTTCCACCTCTTCATTGCTTAATAGCCCAATTTACAATTAATGCTTTATAATTAACATTGGAATGTTATATAGATACATTAATTATTCATTTGTACTTTCTACATGATATAAATAAACTGATATTTTAAACTGATCAAATATTTTATTATCTTTTGAGTATGTGAGTGAAGAATATCACTTTCAATTGTACTCAAATATTTTTCCCCTGTAATCCTTAAGTGCATTATGAGTTGGCCTGTAAGAAGATGGTATGCTAGAACAAAGAAAATTAACATAGGATCTTTTATTCTGGCATGCAGCTACAATCTTTGTTCAGAGACAGAAGTTAAAACTTTTTAGTATATTGTACTACACAACTAAGTGTTCTGTGGATCAAATTCACATATAGCATGAACTGATTTACTTTTTCTCACCAAGGAATTGTGTTGTTTTCCTGTTTTTGTAGATTCAGGTTTTTATTCATACAACGGCAGAAGGGTTACAACAAGACTAATAGGAGAAAAAGAAACTACGGTTAAAAGCGGGAGGAGAGACATACAGGAGAAATAAAAAAGGGTGGGTTGGAGACGAGAAAGGAAGAGAGATTCAAAGCAAGACTCAAAGGGAAACAGTTGATCACGATCAACAATTATTGTTTAGAACGATCGCACATATTTTTAAATCATCTTTTAGACTCATAAAAGTAGAAAATGTGGATTCATAATGCCAGCTATAGCTCTTAATTAGACTGATAATATAAAGAAGGGTTAGCCAAATATGCTACCTCATACATCTCTATACCTCTCAAACGCGCCCATTTCTTAATTTCTAGCTCCCACCTTTCGAAGATACTTGTAGTCCACCTTATTGCTCCGTCAAAGTTATAAAGAAGTGGTTTAGGAAAAAGAGAGAGGAATTTCGATGGGAATGAAACTTCTAATTTTTATTTTTTTAATAATCGGTGCTAGATAAGCGAAGGAGCAACTACTGACGAATATTCAACAACATCCTTGAAAAGCACAAAGAGATCGAAAGAGAACCGTCTGGACAACGGCAATGACATTTCTTTATTAACGAGTGTGGTAAAAAAAAGCAAAAATCGCTTTTTTCATATAACCCTCGCTCTTTACGAGGAAAGAATAAGCTAAATAGTTAACTAATTGCTAAGAAAATACATAATAGTAAACATAAGGTATAACATCAAAAGAGAGTGGAAGGTGAATATATATATATATACAAAACTAGTCGTTAGAGTAGGTATTGAGAAGGGTCCTGGAGTCAGGAAGTATCTCTAATGTTTTATGGTTTAGAACAGTGATGCCCAACCTTTTTCGGCCTGCGGGCCATATCCATTTCGGACAGCCGTGTCGCGGGCCAGTTCACCGCAAAAATACCAAAAAAAAAAAAAAAAAAAAAATAGAGAAGATACCATTTTTATTAGAACACAGTTGTACTTACCATTAATTATGTAGTAATTAGTGGGATATTTGAAGTTGTTTTCCCGAAACCAACTTCTGATTACGGCTGCATGAAGAGACACCAAGTCGGAGCACTGAATCGAAATGTTCGTCCATCGAAAAAAAGATTGAGAGACGCCCCTACGTGGGGATAAATACTTCTTCTTCCCTTTTTTCGTTTTTTTTTTTCGGTTTTTTTATTACTAACATGCCGATTTCCTGCACTGTGGGCAGAAGTTTCGCGGGCCGAATATGGCCCTCGGGCCGTAGGTTGGGCATCCCTGGTTTAGGATCATTGTTGGAGGAGGCTTCATCAAATTATCCTACAGTCTGATAGATGTATTGTATAGTAATTGGTGTTGAAAGCGATTCAGGGAGGCGGGGGATCTTCTACAGGACGCTCCATGAGTATTTCAGACTTGATTTAAAAAGGTCTATTTTAGGATTGGGAATATTAAGGTTTTGAGAAGTTCGGGTGTTATTTGAGGAAGGTAGCCTGGGGGACAGTTTACTCGTTAGTATTTTATAAATGACTCCAAGAGAAAAGTCTCCAAGAGAAGCTGAGTCATTTGGGTGTATTTTCGGTTTGATGAAAACTGCTTTAATGGTTTGCCTTTGAACACTGGCGACAAGTTTCATGGAAGCTCCATTGGCGGAGTCCCAGAGGGTGGAGGCGTAATCAAGAGTCTGTTGAATATAAGTTCTATAAACGAGTTTTCTTGTGTGAGAATCTAGGAAATGTTTTATTTTCGGGGGTCACGATGTCGCGAGCTAGATAATATGACATGTGAAGAAAGACTATGTAATCCAAGTTTTTTGCTGTGAATCCTTAAGAAATGGTTACAGTGGTCAATCCGTTTAGTGTAAACTAGGTCCATAGCGTTTATCAAGTCAAGTTCATCTTTGGTTTCATCGTTATCGGCAGCTGAAACGGCATTGTTTTCTTCTTCCTTTTGTTCATATTCTCAAGCTTCAAGCTTTTTATTGCGTGCTAAAACTGGAGCAAGAACGACCTTAAAATAGCACTAAACATTCTTAAAGGGAGAAGAACTTCAAATATTCTAAAAACGCTGTTAAAGCTGTGAGAGGAAGAAACTTAAAACTGCTGTAAAACATTTTCAAAGGCTAATTTTAAACTATTAAAAATGTGTTAGCTTGTGAATGCCCATCTTTAACTACTGCCCTATATGTAAAGGCAGAAAGAGGTCGGATATAAAGGTGTCTTAGAACATCGTATGAGGACAAAAACTACACAAAAACTGTTACAAAACATTATTACAAGCTTTAAGTTTGTGGAGAAGAAGAAATATGAAAGAATAGTCTCATAAAATGCAGGGAATTCTGATTAGCGAGTTTTCATTATCATTGCAATTCATCAGCAAACTTCAGATGCTGTAGCAGCATTAACTCTCTCTTCGCAAAGCAACCACCAACAGCGACTGCCTGCCTGCATTAATTTATCTTGAAGTAAATGATGATTTTGAAAGAATAGAAAGACGTTTTTGTGAATGGTACTGCCCAATCTGAATCGGTTGTGAAATCTACGAAATTAAATGCCTTCACGATATCACAATCATCATGACCATCCTTCTACCTTTCCCTCTGCCTCACTACTTCAGTCAAAAGTAGCATGAGGTAAGCAAAGATATCGGGGTATAAGGCTATTTGAAGGTTGTATTTATTTCCTCAAGAATGAAACACAAATCTCCCATTTTCTGCATTTAATCCAGCTCAGTAGCAGAACTTTTTTTTTTTACTTTTTGAATTGTTGGATAACTGAAGACAGGTCTTTCTTAGAGATGACCTGGTTGTTTGTATTTATTAATGGATGTTATACGTGTGCTGACGCCTTATTGTAAAGTGAAGTTAGAACACGAATGGCATGGGAAGTGCAAGATAATATAGAGCAAGTTACTAAAAGTTTGTTGGGAAACAAGCGAGGAAGAAATTACAAAAGTCCATCAAAGAAAGAAGAATGAAAGAAATATCTAACGAATGAATGAACAAACAAATAATTACACAACAGCAGCAAAATGAATGCAATAAAGAGAAATTTTGACAGTTTTTATGTGATTAAAAAAGTAAATAGCATCCCCAGACTTTGGCACCACCGTCCTATATGTGTGCCCCAAAACGTTGTCACTGGTCCATCACAAAAAGTTACCCAAACCTATTGTGTTTGTCACATAATTTTAACCACGCGAGGTCATATTACATGGATCTGTTTTCCGTTAAGAATGCCCTTTAGCAGCTGTCCGCCCACTATGATTGTATTTGAGACGTGTTTTGAAACCCATTGTTGAGAAATTCTCTGTTTAATTTCTTTATCTTCGGCATACCTTTCGGTGAATTTTTTTATGTAATTCATAGAAATCCATCATGCTTAAATTTTATCTCTTAACGTAGCTTACAACGCTTAGCAGCCGTGATGGCCACAGCAGGAATCAAACCGTCGTCAGAGCGCATGCGCGACGCGCAGCATGTGCCAGCTGCTTGGTTCGTAGGAATTCCTTGGAGTTAGTATCAGCACGAACTTGTATTACTGGACTGCTGGCAGACGATTTTTTTTCCAGTTAACTACTAAAACGAGGCATGAGACTAGAAAGCTTCCGGATTATTCACATTCCAGATTAACTACTAAAACGAGCCATGAGACTACAAAGCTTCCGGTTTAGTCACATTCTTTGTTTAGGCTCGCCGAGACTAAAAGCGGAGAACTTGGCAAGAGGCTAAGCATTGGTCTCGGCAGACAGACAGCAATCCACCTATACACGTCCATGGTACCAGCAATGGGCAGGAAGGGAAGGTAAATATGGCCTGAGAGAAACCAGCGAAAGCGACCCAAGCGTCCTGAAGTGTCCACGAAGCCACAGACTCCAATACCCTCCACACACAGAGAATTCAGGACAGCAGCTTTGCACTCAATAGATTATTTGATTCATAACCAAATCAGCTTCATCCTTCTGCCAAGGCATTTGTCCAGCTACAGGGTCAAAATACAGTGATACCTAGGAGCTGACATATGCAGCGACTATAACCTTATTCTCGTAAGCATTTAATGAAACGTCGCTCAGTCTCGTATTGACGAGGATAATCTAAATAATAAATAATATGTGATTTGTGTAGGGAAGGAAGGAGGATAAGCTGCAAGACACTAACGTTGCAGGAATCTTCTAGGCCAGAATTAGAGGTAAATTTGTAGCCCTGTAAATTGTAGACTGTTAACTGAAAACATAAGAGTTTATGCTTTCAAAAGCCTCAAAGGAAAAAAAAATAATAACCATTGATCATGAATGGCATCTTAGATATCTGTGACCAAAGGAGTGTCTCGAAGAACTTAAATCCTAATCATGATGCCGAGGTGGACAGAGGAAGAACCGGTCCACAAGCGGAAATGAGTGGACTGGTCTGTCCAAGTGTTTCCCCTCGACGACAGAAGGTCAAAGATAACCGTTGGTCAAATAGTATCATGAATGAGTGTGGGTTTTTTGAGAATTCATTAGTTTCTTCAAGCGACATACGTGATCCCATGTTTGTTTCTCGCTTTTGTTATATATAACTAGTAAACAGCAAACACGTGCATGCATAGGAAGATTGAAAGCCGCCACAAATACAGAAGCATTTATAGAGTGTGTGTATGAGAAGAAGGAAAAAGACAGTGGTATGAAGATACAAGCCGACTTGTGATGGTCAGAAGGAGACACCTGGAAAGCTGTCAAGACCCGTATTCATGTAGCCTTCCAATCCATTCTGATCTACACGATCCCGTCAGACATCACACTTTGGGTGAGTTAAATTGCAAAATGCCCATAACAGTCAAATACCCTTTCATAATCATCTAATGCCCTTTTACATTTCCAGAGCTGGGGTAGCAATCGATTTTCCCCCTTTCATCTGGAACCTGAAGGCTCACATCTTGCTTTCAATACGGCAGTTCGAGCATACTGTGTGCGTGGGCTGGTCTCGTGCAGCATCGTTCCACTTTAGCTTTCAGAACCCGGCTGTGTTGCGAAATACTTGCAGAAGGGCAAAGCGTGGGCCCAGAATGTACCCGACAGATATGTGGTAGAATGACACTGTGCCAGACTCAGCAACAGTGTCTTAGTGTGGACACGTGTTGCTGATGTTGTGGTGTTGGTGGTGGTGATCGCGATGGTTATCACCGCAGCAGAAACCTTTTCAGTGTACTTCTGATTAGGTATACACTTGGAAAGGTTATAAACTTATTGTTATGTTTCAAGTTGATATGTGTATGTGTGCGTTTTCCTTGTTGTTTGCTCACTATGTTTAGCATCATTTCTTGCAAAAGAATTTTTTTTGTCTGCCATTTTATCTTTAAATCACCTAAAGTGTTCCACATAACTCTTCTCTGGTATTTCCATCGAAACGAAAAAATTAGGAAGTGATGATCTCAGACGCACAAACAACTTCTGTAATCAAAAATTAAAGATTAACATAAACAAACAAAAATAGCACCCCTGACATCTCAGCTTTTAATGTGCATCAGTTCTAGGCCGGACTATTACGACTCCAGAAAATCCGTCTGATTATTTCAGTCTTAGCAACTGTGTGAAAACCAAAATTTATTAACGCAGGGCAACAAAAATATCGATAAGCACCCTGCAGATAAGAAGATGCGTTAATTATAGCACCACTCGTGACCTTAGCTAACTTCCGCGGATCAGCCGGGGCCGTCTTTGTACTCAGACAAAGGTCGATTTCAAAATTGAAACTCCTGAAACTGTTTTAGTCCCCACCCCAGAATGCGGGACATGCGCAGTTGCTAGCTGACTGCCTCAGAAAGGAAGCACTGCGTCACAGCACCCTACTTCTTCCGGAGCCCATGCGTACGCAGCGAAAGTGCTGACGTCATGTTTCTATTACAACGATCGATGATTGGATCGATGTGTCTGGCTGACAGCTTGGTCTCTCCCTCTCTCAGGGAGGGCTGTGGAGAATGAGGAAAGGAAAACGTGCGAAAAAGGTGATTAGGTCAATTATTTTTTTTCTGGTCCAAGGCGAAGAGTGGAAATGATCTATTTTATACCCAAAGGTCCAAGCTATTTAGTCAACGGATTTAGGTTTGAGCTACATAAAAGCTGCAGCATCACAAATGAAAAATTGTTGGGAGTTGGGAGTGCAGAGATGGTATGCTTGTTATTTGTACATTGTGTACGCTCGCGCGTACCTGTGTATTTGTTCGTTTCCGCGCGCGGGTTATCCTCACCATCTTTGTACTTGTGTATAGCTACTCGCATGCGCGTGTTTATGCGATACATGTAATATTTCTGCAGTATTAACACTCGTGCACTCAACAGAACAGTGAAAATGTTTTTCCAGTCCCATGTTTATTCGGTCATATACACGATCAGCGGGATAAACGCTGTCTATTTTTACATGAAAGCTCGGTGGCCGTGTAAGAAATACGCTTGATGAGGCACAGAATGGGAAACACGACCACGTCAACAGTGGATGATTCGGTTTGGCTGACGTCACTGGCGGCGCATGCTCAGTCTTGCCGATCCATTCACGAAAACTGTGATGAAGGTCGCCCTCACACTGTCTGATTGGCTGCAAAACTTGCATAGAAAATAAGCAACAGTGGATGCAGCTATGCGATGAACTTGCGGTACGAAAATATTTCTAAATGCTGCGGCGATTCTTTTCTACATTTTTGTTGTTGTTGTTTTCAGATACATGCTAGGAAGGCCATCATTCATTCTTGCTGCTTCAAGCTGCTGTATATATATATATTTCAGGGTGAGCAAATAGTAAGTTATTATCCCGATAACGGAGAAACCAATTTGCCCCTAAATGAACTGGCTGAAATTAATAAGTAATATTTGGTAAGCCCAAATGAGTGTCTAATCCTCACCTTTTGTGTTTTCACGATACCAGGTTACAAACATCATTAGGCCCAAACATCACAAAGTGGAAAACCCTGACACCAGGGCTGTACACAAATATCATTACACTGTCAAGGCTGCGGCTAACGGAGCAGTCAGGCCAATACTGTTTCGCAATACACCAAGTCCAATCGTTTGAAACCAAACGTGTTCTCAGATCGGTCTGTTTATTTTTTTACAACAGAAAGCAATACATAGTATGGTGTCTCATAGGTATATTTGTAGACGCATACACGTCAAGCAAGGTGGCAATGAACTGCCAGAGGTCATGTTTTGAAGACGAGACACACTGCGCTCGGCAATATACAGTCAGACGTCAGATTTTCACCTTGACACAGTCGAACATCTAGACAAGGATTTTGCTTCTTCATTGCCAGGTCTTGCACAACCGTACCAAAAATAAAATTGCTTGCTCAGACTTAAAGACCAACCTGAACAGTCTGAGGTCTTTTCCAGATATCAGTAGATATAGGCGATATAAAACTAACCTGTAAATTTCAACCTCCAAAACCCATCCGTTAATTATCCCCTACGATTTACACTTGCAATAACAGGGTCCTACGTCACTTTGGTACACCATTCACCTACAGTCAACACCAATCAGAGAGAATGAGAGGCAGTTTGGATTATTCGGACACTGACAGTCTGCACTTCTCGTGGTTCTGAAAAACTGTTACTCTAGCGTGAGAAATGCAGACTTTCAACGTCCGAATAGCTCAAACTGTCGCTCTTATTGGTGTTAACGGCTGGCAATGCTGTGAATGGTGTACCAACGTGACGTAGTACACTGTTAGCGTTGATAGCAGGTACGAATAGCGTACTTTGCTAGCGGATTAATTAACAGATGGGTTTTGGAAGCTGAAATGTACAGGTTATGTTTATATCTCCCATATCTGCCGATATCAGAAAAAAACAGCAAAACCATTCAGGTTGGTCTTTAAGCGGGTATATTGATAGTTCCAGTAACATCTTTCGGTTACGATAGCAAGTCTCAAAGTCATTGAGTCACCATAACCCGCATATTATTGTAAGCAACAATCTAATGCAAATCATTAAAAAAAATGAAAAGCGTGGTCTAAAACTGGCTGAACAAAGAAAACACTTTCTTTTTAAACTAGTAGTAAAGATGACCTGTCGTAATGTTACACGAAACAATAGTAGCTGGGTCTGGACACAGAGTCGTAACTACAGAGACAAAACGCTTTTCTTGATTTCACCATTGTTCTCTATGGTAATGACTAACTCTCAACCCCTGAATTTTGCCTTAGACTTTCCAGGTCTTTCTTCGCACTTCGCTAAGCAGAAAATAACAACAAGAAAGCACAGGTGAGTGCAAGAAAATAAATACTCCCACACACACACACATATATAATAAAACACAACAATTCTCATTTTGTGAAAGAGATAACACTTTACAATTCTGAGTAAATATAGTTTCTTTACTCTTAATAATAGACTGAGCTGTAAAGAGTTTTAATGAGCTTGCTACAAACCTAAGTTAATGGAACCCAGCGACAGAAAACTGCTGTGTACATAGAGTAACGCTTGAGCGCCTCAGAAAGAATTATATACATGTAACATATTTGTTCAAAAAAGGTATGGAGACTAGCACTAATAATCATCAAATGTACAAGGTGTGATGTATATATATATATGTAAGTACGTACGAAATATATATCCTACAAAAGCTACAACATATTAAAAGCACTCAGGTATTTTACACAACACGTAAGAGACCCCGAAACCGTAGTTAGCTGGCAGCCATCTTGAGTCAAATTAGAGCATAAAGTGTTCATGATGAGGAAATTAAAGATGCCTGCCACTCGCCTACGCGACCACGCTTTCAAAGAGAAGCGGGTGCCAGACGCTGGAGTGTCTCCGAATCGATCGCAGCAGAGCGCGGACCCGCACGTAGCTTGCTTCCTGAAAGGTCAAAGACACACTCGCAGGAATTAACCGAGAGTTAACGATTTTGAGAATGTCACCATTTCGGAACTTGACAGAGTGAAGCACTCTACCTTCCGACATGCCTTGCGAGAGGCTTGTTGCGTCAGAAGCTCTAACCCTCGTGATCGATTAGAAATGGTGGAGGAGTCATGCGCTTCATTGCGTCACTATTTCAACGGCTGTGAAAATAGAACAAAAACACAATAAAGAAAGTATTTTTGCAGGAGGAGACTATAAAATGAAGAATGATAGAAGAATGAGAAGAAGAGGACACAATCAAAACATTAGCCTAGACGCAGAGACAACAATGTATATGTATGTTCAGACATAACAAATGTAGACAACAAACACCACAACGTGAGAGAAGCTCAGTCAACCAGTCAGAATAGGTCGGATCACATGAATAAACTTTTTTGGTTTCCAGGTGTGATGCTGCAAGGGATAGTCGATCAAGGGTGGGTCATTCACCTGAAATCCTGACACAAGCTGTCGACTGTATACTCGAATTTTTCTGCTGTCAGAACAAAGCTCTTTTTTCGTATCAGCTGCCTTCTTTCTCGAGCTTTTAGGCATTTCTCGATTCTGAATGGGAAAATGTTTTACTTTCTAATGATTGGCTTAAAAAAAAAATTTAAGTCTTCAGCAGTTAGTAATACAACAGCAATCTCTTCCTCTTTGCGCTTGTGTGGTTCCGTTAAAGCAAAACTCTTAGGGGTTACTCTTCCCTCTAGTCTAACCGTGCTTTGACTTTCGTGAAGTGTGTATGTTCTACGCATGCACTGAATATTTAATGAAATAAGTCCATTGATGAACACTGCTAGTATCTTTCAGATCACGAGGGGTGACCTTTAGCTATCAGCTGTCTCGTCTCTCACGGCCCTACTTCATGAAGGCTAGACTATGGTCATGAATTCTATTTTTTTAATTTTTTTTTTTGGCAGTCATTGAAATACATACATGTAGGAATATGTCCTCTCATACACATACTAAAACTCCTTATGCATCATCATCATTGACTTCAAACAAAGGAAATTTTAAAAGAGAAAACATCATCAAAGCCATTGGCCGGCAAAGCAAACTAAGCAAATAATACCAATCTTCACCCTCCTCACAGCCCCCTCAAACTCTTACACCACCCCCATAAAATCACTTCTCATACACCACTGCCATATCTCATATCCCCCACTGCCCCTCCCCCCACCATGGCCATGCACACACAGAGTTTAGGGTCATTGCCCAACAAAGCTAACCAATCAAAACAATTAGCACCATACTGATAGCGAACAAGAAAAAAAAAAACCCTGAAATTTTATGCTATAAACAAAGATATGAAAATATTATCAAGATCATTGTGCAACACATGACATGTTTTTGCCTTTTTGCTAGCTGCTCCTACCTTGGTCACCTGTCAAGACCAGTTTTAATACGTTGTTGTTGTTGTTCAATATATATATACACACGCACACAGAAACAAAGAGTAACGGGCAGACAAGAAGACAACATTTGCCGAGTCAGTAATGTCAACTATTCTTGAGCAATGAGCTCAGACAAAGCTATGTTTGTTTTTTTCAAAACGCAGCCAGTGTGGATTCTCAGTTAACTAGACTGGCATTGCACGTGTTTCATGCAACCCGAAGGTCTCAACCCGCACCAACAACACAGCACGCATTCGTTTAGTCAGTTATTGAACATTGGAGCCCCTCTCAGTGCAGTTTACGATAATTTATCTCCGTTGATGTCGTCATTCACGGAGAAAAATCATTAGGCCACGCTTACCGTTTACTTGGAGGTCCTCAGTGGGTTCCGTTGTACGACCGCAAAGACCTGGATAACGGAGAGAGAGAGGGAGGGAGAGGAAGAGAGAGTCTTTCTAACACCATGGTGAAACTATAGTTAGATAACCTTTAAAAGTACTATGGGCGAGGCAAGCATTCGAGGAGAAGGTCGAGGAGCAGCCCAGATTTTACATCCGGGACTGGTTTTCTTTTCTTCTCTTTTTTTATATTTTTCCTGAAAGCTCTGTATCGATGTCGTGTTGAGCAATTTTACTGATCTTATGATGCACAGGTACGAAAAATTGGAAATCCTTGTCAGGAGATTTCTTGACAAAGCTCCATTCTTCAATGTTGATACCATATAATCAAATTCTAATACTGCATATTATCAAAATAATATTAGAGATTGACAAAGATTTGTTGTCGTGAAGACTGAGTTATCTGATTGTCTCCCCGCTTTGACATTATCGCGGTTTGACATTTCCAGAGCAGAGAAGCGACTCCACAAGTTTGACGTTTCCAGCAGCTAGAGATAACGGTGCATCGTCCATCTTGTATCATCTCCAAAGTTCTTTTGAACTTCATCTCCCCTGCGGTCCTTAAAATATGTTCAATAAGCGGAGCATGACATAGAACTAATAAGTCATTGAACTATATGATAAAAGGTTTCTCCTCGCTTTACAGTTCTGACGAGTGGTTTGGAATAAACCTTTCCTTCTTTTTTTCTTGCTATCAAAACTATTTCTAATCGCTCATAAAATAGAATGCAATAATTCTAAGGATAAGGGGAAATGATAAAACCCCTTTTCTCCTTTATGATGCTATTACAATGCGTGTCATATTTTATATTTCATGCAATGTGTACTTACATGAGCGTTTTATATCAAAGGCATGATACATTTTAAAAAAACATTTTTAGGTGATGTCTTGTTTTACGATCCATGAACCTTTTGCGGCTGCATCACATGAGCGTTTGTTATAATATATTCTATAAATCATTCTTTGAAAACCGGAATTCTTGCATCTGTCTAGGGGAACAGATAGATAAATGAATGAAATCTATCTTAGTAAACATTAGTCCGGGTAGTTATCTAGTTGTTTCATGATGCAATGAAATTATAATTGCTTCGCTGTTCTCACACACAAGCAAGCACGCACACGGACACTAACATACTCGTTACTCCTGAGATAAAGGAACGAATTCCAGGAGCCGCCAAGTACCCAGCCGATAATTTACTCTTGGCACAGGAAATCAATAAAGAAATGATAGGACACAAACGAACTTTTTTGACACTAGAAAAAATCAGTTTTGTTTATTTCAGAAGGTACCTCCGTTCCCCACTCTGAGAATAATTTTTTACGCCAGCAAACCACAGCTCCTCACAAGAGGATCGAATGTGCGCACATTGGTGTTAATAGTAAGCTGTGTCTTCAGATAAACAATGCCAGTTTATCTTAACCAGGAACACAACTGTTCTGAATGTGATTGCATTAATGTCATTGGCATTTAATAAACTTTTGTTAAAACGATGCCATTAACTTGTCATAGCTTAATTTTTAATTAATTTTATTTTTTCTCTAGTTTTATTAATCATCTTATCATGTGTGTAAGCACATTTCTAATACGTGTTATTCGTGTGTACCTGTGAGAAACACATGGGCAGGTGTGACCACCTTTCCGTTCGAAACTAACAGCAGTCCACGTCCTAGGTGTGGCGTAGTCTAACGTCTGAAAAGAACACGTCACCAGAAAGGTGCGCACGTCACTAAAGCAAGATACTGCCATAGTGCTTCTCCGCACCTGTAACTTACTGAAGCATGTCTTGTTTTTCTGACAAATCATACTCAGCGGCCAGTGACACTTCTTTTAACATGACACTCATGCTTTGGGACATTAGCTGTGGCACGACAGTTCTGATCTCGCTTGGGCCCGTGGGTCGAGATAACGCCACCGAGAGCCTGAGTTGCCGGGCAGATAACGCTGTACAATAAGTCCACCGCCAACTATATTCAGTGCTGCTGATAACTTGCACAACCACAAAGTCCTTCAATGCTTCAGTAAGGATGTTCATAAAATAAATAGGGTGCGAGTTTTACTTGCAGAGATCAAGAGGAAAATCTAGGAGATATTATTATTATTATTATTATTATTATTATTATTATTATTATTATTATTATTATTATTATTATTATTATTATTATTATTATTATTGCCATGGCTACCATTGTCACGTTTGTTGCCCAGTGACACAAGGCACCAGTGTCGTATTTATAAACGTGCGTCTAGGCAGGACATCTTGTTTACTTATTTTTACAGGTGTGCACACACAGGTATAAACTCACTACCATGTGTTCCCTCTTTGTTTTATGCTTCTCTTAAATAGGAATTAACATTTCTAAAGTCCCTCCATTAATTGATGGATGGATGAATGGATGGATGGATGGATTGGTTGATTGATTGATCAGACAAAATTATTTTGTCTCATGTATTCCTCTGTCTTTCTCGAAGTAGGAAACTTTCATTTTAATTCTTTTAATTTCCAGGTCAACTTCCCCTCGGTTTTTCGTTAATCCTTGTCATTCCTAAAGTCAGAAGAGTGTGACACAGCGAAACACCTCGCACAGTTAAAGAACCATGGCAATCTTTAATATTCTTGTCCAACATACTTTTTGAATTGAAACTTTGATTAAAACGCTTACCATTATCTAGCGCTCCTTAAATTCGCTGCCAGCCTCTTTGTTTTGAACAAGCAAATTGATAACGAACACGCTGATATTTTCGGCGCCATTTTTGGGATTGAAATAGAAGTTCCTTACTGAGACCGTTGTGACAGGCACCTGGACTATTTTCGTCATGTGAGTGTGAGTACTAGAAGTAGTGTACAATTTAAATATTACAGTTGAAATATTAAACTAGTTCAAATATTGTGCTATCTATTAAAAAGATAAAGTACTTTTAAAAAGCTCTGAACGAGTAGAATACACCTTTAGTCACGGCATTCGACCTGAAGTTGTAAAGAGGTTTCCGGAAGTGAATAAATAAATAATTGAACGATATCGACCTGGCTTTTATCGACTTATGCTTCAGAAGAACATATATTTACTCACACATATAAACACATAAATACATATATACATGGTTATATGTATCTTACATTGCTTACCTATGGTTACTGTAAATGCGTCTCAATATTCAAACTGACAATTTGTAGACCTTCTTACCTCTGTGACCTGTTTCCAGGATTCATCAATGCCCCTTTAATAAAAAAGATATTACTGTATTTTTCTTTATGTGCCGAAAGCTGATTTCCATCAGTGAATAATAAATTGAATGTGAAGATTAGACACACTTCCACACAGATAACAATCAAACAAGCATTCCATCATCCTAGACACAATATATATCAGGAATATAAATAAAGTATATAGAACGGAATTGCTGTTAGAGTTTGATTAGTTTATGATTGTGCCAAGATGTCACTTCCAAAATAAAAATGTCGCCGCTTAAAAAAAAAAACAACCAACAAACCCACTGCCAAAGAACTATCTGTCTAACAAGGAAAGTGTGACTGTGACAAAAAATATCATCCGCTTGAAGAGTTCGACAAAAAGGTTACAGAATCACAAAATTACATCGTCGCACCACCATGACAGAATATCCAAATATTATTAAAGCATTATCTCGGCAACAAAGGAATCAGATACCACACTGAACGAGTGTTCATCCGGGAATTCACAAAAAGCGATAGACCATTTTCCCTTCATTTCTTTCTCCTTCGCTCTCATCTTTCTTTAATTTTCTTCTTTCGTTGCTTTGACCAGCCCTACCCCACTCCAAAACCCAACAGTGAAAATAAACTTGGAACAAGCAAGATTACAGCAAAATGGAACAACACACAGATGTAATGGAAGAGTTCAATGCTCCGAAGACTGAAGTTCTAGAACATATAATGGATGGCAATCATTCATCATTACTATCTCCTCCCTAATCCTCTTTGACAGTCTCTTCAAAAGATAGCTTTGCGTGGCTGGCCTCTGTATCACAACCCACTTCCATGCCATATCCCCTTTCTGTTCAGACCAGAACGAATACAGTATTTTTTTTTATTAAAAACGTGATAGGATAATGAAATAGTTCATGTAAGTCTTTTCAATATAAGATGCATGACATGTGCCAGTTGTGTCAATAACTTTGTCTATAACAATTACCTTTTATACTGAATGAATAATAATAATAAAAATTAAAAAATATTTGGGCTTTTACTAAAGTAGTAGGGACTTTAAGTATCTCTAACACTTGCAAAATATTTACATTGTAATAGATATTTAAATTCCTAAGCCATTTTATAATAATCTTGTAGAACAACTTCTCGCCATATGGTATATTATCAATCCTTATGGTGTGAAAGGAGATTTTATTATTCATGATTCTAAAGAGAATTGTTGTAAATAACACTAAATTTATTATCATAATTAAGATAAATACCTATGTATTGAAAACCAATATAATGTACACTTTTTGACAAGCAAAAGAAAACGAAGATAAATTTCTACCTCTAGAAGAGGGGTGGGGAAACTTCGGCCCGCCAAGGCAACCACAGATTTCAGTAAAGCTAAAAGCTTTTTTTTTTTTTCATCACAACTTAAATTTATATCAAATGAATTATATTAACAATTTTAATTTTGAGGGGCAAGCAAGGAATGTCCATTACGGAAAGACAGGACACGTAAGAGCTCGTGCTAGACAGTGTCATGAGATAACTAGGGTCAGGTCTATAGCATTGGTGCGGCACTTCTGCTTCCTACACGTGTCGAGCGAACGCGCGGTTAAACGGACGCACACAGGATTGGTTATGTTGCTGAAAACAGTGATCATCGTATTGGTTGTCATGTTGTAGGAATGTTCAGCTTTCGTTATCTCCCCAAGAGATCTGTAGAAGGGGGAAAACCAGAGGTGACCGCGAGCCATAGTTCACCCATTGAGTTGCAGGTTGGGGTGAAAGGAAACAATAGAGTTCGACTTAAGTGCAACCAATACGGACACAGGAAGTCAATAGGAAGCCAGACCTGTTGATACCCGTTTTCCCCTTGGGGGAGGTGCAGTAGGCGGTAGTAAGTCAGAATGACCACCGGTCCATCATGTACTAGATAGGTAGCAATTGGCTGTTTCTTTGGTACAAGATTACCATGCATTTTAATCATTTTTTGCAGTTTTTGAAATCTAACCATGATCATCTCTTTTGCCTTTTTGCTGGCTTCTCTCACCGTGGTCACCTGTCAACAGCAGTTTCAATATGGTATTATTTATAAATATATGTGTGTATATATGTATGTGTGCGGGTACGTGCACAAGTGAGTGTATGGATGCAGTGTTGTGTCTGTCATTCGTGTCTCTTTTCCGATGTATCTTTAATGGTCCTTCTGCATGTAAAGGTATTTTCCATATTCTAAAGAGCCAATAGGCTGAAAGTATTTCTTACAATCATTACTAGAGTAATTGTTACATGAAAAAGAAATGTACGTATTTAAATTCCTTATTTGCTTAATTTATTTTTTGTTGTTCGACTGTTTGAGTAAATGCGAAAGAAGTACATAAACTTAACCCTAAGCATTATTTGAAATACTCTTGCAAACGTGAGAGAAAAATAAATGAACGATATGACCAAATACAATCGAATGAAAATTTGTGTTCCGAAGAAGAACAGTTTAATGAAAATGCAAGCGACATCTGAAAACCCACAAAATTCTTTTTAGTTGGTGACAGTATAAGGGACATAACTCCTGCCTCTGTTTACAGACTGTCCTATAGACTGGCCATCGTTTGGCACCAGCTGTTACCATTTTGTGTTTTACCCTGAACGACCTTTCGATGAAGCAGCACAGGCGTGTCGGGTGAGTAGAACTCAACAAGGAGAGACCTCTCTGTTGTAGTTGTTGCTGTTTTGCTTCTTGGCGATGTTGTGGCTGCTGCTGCTGTTCTCTCTCTCTCTTATTTGCACGGATTTCCTGGACAGAGACAATGGCAAAGGAAATACATTATCTCAATCAGTTAACTGCTGACTGTTAATGCTAATCAGGATCGCTGTTACAATATTATATTTCTGGCTATTTGAATCGTAACTGCTTTTTAATTTTCACAGAACGGTGGGGTAGAATTTTCCAGAACTGTTTTCTTTTATGTTGCAGTACGATGGTTCTGGGCTGGTTAGCATCAACACACCGGAGGAGCATCAGTTTATTGTCTCTTGGCTCAACCGCAACGGCATCGCAAGGTCGTTTTGACACTTGACTAGGATTCTCGTTACAACAAAAATTCATTTAGAAAGGAAGCTCTCATTGAAAATTTTTGCTGATTTTTTTCAACACACAAGGAATGAAAAATTCTGTCTGTCTCTAAATTTGTAGTTACACGTTGTACACCTCTTTACGTTAACAATGTGTGCGCTTGTATGCAGGTGATGCGCCAGTATTTATACAGTTGAATCTTGATCGCCCTTGGTTACTGGGTTATATCTAGACTTTGTTTTGGTCAAGCAGACAGTCAGACTGGTACACAAGTGGAGTAGACCAAGCCGGCAAGCAAATGTGGGAAGGTGACGGTCAACCTCTTGTTGGTGAGACTTCATACTGGGTCACAGACAACAGCCAGGTCACTTTATATAGACAGCTAGTGGAACGTCGTTTGGTCTACCAATACACAGGTAAGTATTAGGAGCACGTGTCAAAACAGTATCCAGGTGGTATGTTCTCACCCGATCACAATATCGTTGTAAAAGAGACGGAATATTTCTCTTCATTCTAAACCTGCAGCAGGAAGTTCTCGGCGTTCGTATGACATCGTGTAAAACACAGAAAAAGAAGTCAAAACAAACAAGCAGATAAAATGACAACCATTTAGGTAAAAAAAACCCACCAGAAAACCCCAAACAAATATTAAAGTAAACATAGTTTTTACATGCTATTCCTGTGGCAAAAAAGACGCAGGTATTACAAAATGAACGAGACAGGAGTTTTTCTTTAGAATGTCATGACAGGCTGCAAAAAAAAAAAAAAATGATACATGCAAAATTTTCATTGCAGAGACCAGAAAAACATATGGATGGGCATGGACAAACAGGACGAGGTTACTGCCTTACATCTGCGAGATCAGCAGACAGGAGGTCTACCGAGTATACCAACAGAATAGAGACTTCTGTGAGTAAAACCTTTCACGCTGGGCTCCATCTGTTGCTACTTTAGTGTTAAAAATATTTTTTATCTTTTGCTAAAAAAAACTAAAATCAACACTACAAGAAAGCATTTATTGAAAATAAAAAGGAGTTTATTTAACACGATTTAATAACATTTCATGTCGACAGATTCAAAAATTATTTCTGTACGACGAGGCTAAAACTCTCTGCTCACAACTTCTCTGGTTCATCACTGCGTGTCTGTCTGTTTGTTTGTCGTTCTGTGTCGGTCTATAGTTGGTCTGTCTGCGGGACAGAATGAATAATATACCGACTCATGTACACTGTCCTCTTTATTCCAGCATTTGGAAGCGATACTTTGAACCCAAACGACTGGCCAGTGGGTCCAAACATTGTCCAGCAGTCCCCGAGTGTTGTCTTTGTTGACGAAACAGACTTCGCTAACGTCGAATGCTCTGCAGTCGGCAACCCCAATCCGACATACCAGGCAAGCTAATCATAAAATATCAAATTATGTAACAACCCTATGGCATGCCTTGAAGCACTACCTGGGTGTAAATTTTTTTCCTAGTGATTGGGTAAACCTCAGTGCAATAAAGTATTTCCCCAAATCTGGGTGAGTACCCTCTTCTATTCTCGAGATACACTTCTAGGGAAAATCGTGAAATCACTAATTAACATTTGGTCCAATTTCTCCCATTGGCTGAGGCTTTCAAATGTAAACGCATCCATATAGAGTGCTGACATCTATATTGTTGACATTTTTTTGTATATGAGTTTTGTAGGTGTATATCTCTATAACTTTAGTTAAGTAACTGAGAAAGCTTTTTTGTTTGTTTGTTTGTTTGTTTGTTTGCTTTTTGTTATGCTGAACTCTTTACGGCTTTCTCGAACATGGTAAAAAATCAGACAACCAGACCACTCGGCTGATGGAACAAAAATTTCTCAGCAGAAAACTTTAGTAAGTCGGTGGATTGATAGATATTCATTGACACTGACCTAAGCATCGTGAAATTGTGGGGCTGCGATCTTGTGGAAAATGTACAAATCTTCGAGCACAAAACACAAAATCTTCTAGTCCAGGAGCCTGACCCAATCGTTCATATTTTTGTTATTTTTCTCAGTGGTTTCGTGATTACGGCACCCCCAGGCAAGTGCAGATAACTGGACAGATGAATAGTCGGTATGCAGTAACCAACGGCCGGCTGAGTATTCACCTGCCCAAAAAGGAGACCGACACTGGAGACTACACCTGCGTGGCCCAGAATCCATCTGGAAAGGTTTTCAGCGCTCCTATTAAGATTTCATCTGGCTGTGAGTAACTAATTGCTACACTGTTCATTTTGGCGTAAGATTTATTGCCATTCTTTTGTCTGGAAGACATTCGAAGAAAACTAAAAATTCGTATTTGAAATAAACTTTAAAGAGACATAACTGTTTATGCCTGGAAAAATATACTACTGGTGTTTTAGCAAATCGATTGATCGGAAAATGATTGTTTTTAGATATAAATCTTTGTCAATATACGAACAAATTTGGTTTTTGACTAACAGTTAGACGAGGATATTTAAAATATTTTCTCCACAATTAAACCTCAGATACTAAATTAATTGCAACATTTTTAACTTTCCTGAAAAAATAATTAATTTTTTCTGTAATGCCAGTCGCAAGATGCTGTGACATTTAGAATTAACAGAAATAATGGCTCGTATCCTCTTCATAGTCTGTGATGATTACGTGAATTGCGCCATCTTTGTAGAAACTTCGAGATTCCGCTCTTGTTGCAGTCCTCGGGGAGTTCTCCAACGACAAGCCAGGATCGCGCACGGCCATCAGGTACCAAGGTAGTGTCGTGGACTGTCTTCCTCCAAGTTTCAACCCAGGTAAGATAGACTGTAGACACCTCACTGACTCTGAACTCAACCTTTGCATAAAGTGCCTCGTTCCATACTCTGTCAAAAGCATGTTTAAAGTCAAAGAAGTTGTGATAGAGATCCTGGTGATATTGAAGATGTTTCTCTGTCATGATGCGACAGTTGAAGATTTGCTCAGTTGTGCCCCTTCCTGGCCAGAAGCCATACTGTTCTTCTGCTGGATGTTACACAGTCGTGGTGTGTCCATCGGTTGAGTACAGCAGTGCTTGCTATGAACAGACGGCCATTGCTGTTATTGATGACCGAGGTATTCTTTTTATATTTCTTAGTGAGGGTAGATAGCAGGTTTGTTTGCTGTCCTTTCTTTCCATTTTCATACTCCATGGTCCGGCACTGGCCCTCGATCCAGTTCTCCCTAGCTGTCTTCATCCCTATCCTCATGTCATTGCTTTATACTTGGAAGCTGCGTTCAGTTTGATTTTACTCTCTTTCTTCCAGATTCTTTTTCGGTCACAGAGTTGTTTCTTCTTCTTTCTCTGCCGCACCGGCACTTTTTGGGCTGTTGACAGCAGCACCTCTTTGATTTTTGTCAGCGAGGGTGTCTACATCGCAATTCACCATATTCAGGGCATAGAATTTGCACTGATGTAAATTGTAGACGGTTCACACACCAGTGGATGTTCCTTCCCTCAACTTTATGTCTGCTATGGTACCAGAGGCACAATTTCACTATCCCTATCTTGGAGCTTGCCGGTGGGGGAAGATGTCATTAGTCCACCTTTCTCTTCCGTCCTTTTCATCGCAGACAGCTTTTGCTCCCTATCTATCTATCTATCTATCTATTCCTCTTTGTGCATCAGGTTGCACATAAGGCCTCAACCAGAGTCCGCCACCGATGTCGATCGGCTGAAACACGCTCTAGGTGACCCCATGTCCAGCCCTTTCCTTTCATCTCCCTTTCCACTGTTCTTCTCCAAGTTTCCTTTGGGCGGCCTCGTTTTCTTCGGCCGTCTGGAGTCCATCGTAGGGCGACTCTGGAAAGGTCTGCTGTCTGCTGGCGGAGCACATGTCCAATCCATCGCCAACGCCTTCGTTGAACCTGCGTGGTGATGGACTCGGTTTCACTTCTTCGGTGGAGTTCTTCGTTGGTGATGGTGTTTGGCCAAAAGATGTTAAGTATGCGCCTGAGGCATCTGTTTTGGAAGACGTCAAGCTTGTTACTGATGGTTTTGGTCATCTTCCAAGATTCTGATCCGTAAAGGAGGGTGCTGATCACATTTGACTTGAAGATTCTCAGCTTGATCTTCTGGCTGATGTTTTTTGCCTTCCATGTGCTCCTGAGTGAGGCAAAGGCCTGACTGGCTTTCGCCAGTCGGGCTCGAATCTCCACCTCCGCATCCCCAGTGTTTGACATTTTGGACCCAAGATAGGTGAAACTGTCAACTTCCTCAATCTCTTCTCCATTTAGTTTGATGCTGTCTTGGACTCTGGCGTTCACTCTCATACTGTTAGTCTTTTTTGTGCTGACCTTCAAGCCAAGGTTTCCAGCTGTTTCTGAGAAGGCCTTTGTTTTTTCCTGCATGTCTTGGTGGCGGTGTGACAGCAGGGCAATGTCATCAGCAAAGTCCAAGTCTTCCAGCGTTGTTGTTGCTGTCATAGTCATGGTCCATCTGAGCCCTCTCCTCTCGCTGTCGGTGGAAGTCTTCATGATCCAGTCCATGGCCAGGATGAAGAGGAACGGCGACAGAATGCAGCCCTGCTTCACCCCGGTACTGATGTTGAAGGGGTCTGTGAGCACCGTGTCACAGACAACCTGGGATTTGAAGTCGCTGTACAGCATTGCAATGACCTGAACAAGTTTTGCAGGGACTCCGTAATGCCTCAGGATCTTCCATAAGGACTCGCGGTGGATGCTGTCAAAAGCCTTCTCCAGGTCGATGAAATTGATGTACAGCGGTGTGTTCCATTCGTTGCTCTGCTCCAGAATCTGTCGCAGAATGAAGATGTGTTCGGAGCAGGATCGCCCAGGGCGAAATCCTGCTTGCTGTGGTCGGAGGTCTTTCTCAAGAGTTGCCGTCAGTCTTGACAAAACAATCTTGCTGAAGACCTTGCTGGTGAGGGAAAGAAGTGTTATGCCCCTCCAATTATTGCAGTCTCCAAGATCTCCTTTCTTGGGTAACTTGAAGATGAGCCCTGTCTTCCACGCAACAGGGACCTGCCCTGATTCCCAAATTTGCCTGAAGATTTCAGTCAGCTTGGGAGCTGTCACATTCACGTCTGCTTTCAACATCTCTGCTGTTATTCCATCTGCCCCTGGTGCTTTGCCGCTCTTCATTGTCTTGACTGCTGCTGTCACTTCTTCCAGGCTTGGTGGGTCTGTGCAGATGTCAAGGTCTATAGCTGCTGGCTGGATGTCTGCAAGCTGAGGGGGATCTGGTCTGTTCAGAACTGACTCAAAATGCTCCCTCCAGCGCTGTAGTTTTCCTGCCTCTCCCTCGACGACATTACCGTTCACGTCTTTCACTGGCACATCACTGTTCTTAAAACCCGTTGTTTAGCTGTTTGTTTATCTTGTACAGTGTCTTCAGGTCATTTTTACTTGCTGCATTTTCTGCTTCATCTGCCAGTTTCTCTATGTGATATCTTTTGTCGGTTCTTGTCATCCTCTTTACCTCTTTGTTCAGTTTTGCATATCTTTGTCTGTGTTGTTCCTTCAGGCGTTCAGATCTGGTGCTGTTGATTCTTTGTTTGGCTGACTTTCTCTCTTCTATCTTCTTCCATGTCTCTTCTCTGATCCACTGTTCTTTCTTTTTCCGTTGGAAGCCCAGTATTTTCTCTCCTGATTCCTGTAAGACTCGATTGAAGTCGTCTAAGGTCATCTCTTGTTGGTCTCCTAGTGCCTGGAACCTGTTCTTTACTTCCATAGCAAAGGCCCTTTCGGTGGCTGGATTTTTTAGTTTGCCGGAGTCCACTCTCTGCTGACGTGCCTGTTTTCCTCGTGATCGACGCAGCTTCAGAGAAACTGTGGCTATCACAAGAGTGTGGTCACTGGCAATGTCTGCTCCTCTGTAGGCTCTAACATCTTGAAGTGAGCTCCTCCATTTTCGGTTGATGATGACATGGTCTATCTGGTTCTTTGTGATCCCATCTGGTGATGTCCATGTTGCCTTGTGGATGTCTTTGTGTGGGAAGAGTGTGCCACCAATCAGTAGGTTGTTTTCTTCACAAAAGTCTGCCAGTCTCTCTCCGTTGTCATTGATGCTTCCGATTCCATGTTTGCCCATGACATGCTCCCTGCAGGTGTTGTCACTTCCCACCTTGGCATTGAGATCACCGATGATGAGCAACATGTCGTGGGCTGGAACGCTTTCTGAGGCTGCCTGGAGCTGATCGTAAAAAGCATCCTTGTCTTCTGCCTCAGAGTCATTTGTTGGTGCATAGCAGGCTAGCACTGTCAGCTTGGTGTACTTGGAATGGAATCTTGCTCTCAAAAGCCTGGGTCCATAAGGCTTCCATTCCAGCAGTGCCTTTTCCGTTTTCTTGTTGAGGAGTAGAGCTACTCCTTCAGAGTGCTGAGCGTCTGATCTTCCTGAGAACAAGATGGTATGTCCTGACGCTAGTCTCCTCTTTCCCGTGCCGGTCCATCTGACCTCACTGACTCCCAGGATGTCCAAGTTGTAGTTGTCAAACTCCTTGACTAATTGGAGCATCCTGCCAGTCTGGTACAAGGTCTGGACGTTCCAGCACCCCACCCTCAACTTCTGCCTCGGCTTCAGTAAATCCGCTGTCGGGGCGCCAGCTCCCTTTCGGGTTTGGCTTTCGTCCGTCATTAGTCCAGTCTCCTGGTGTGCTTCATTACCTTCGCCATCTGTGACGAGTTCTCTGGTTTTAGTTTCTGTAACAGGATTTTTTTTACATGGTGGGGTTGTTAGCCCTACCACAACCTATTTTACCTCTAGGTGAGGTGTCCACCTTAGTCGCCTCTTACGACATGCCTGGCTGGATGGCAGGGACCCTATTCTTGCAATGCTTGCTAGGCAAGCATACCCCGGGGTCCCACAGGGGTTTTGCTCCCTGATGCCGTATTTTTTTTTACAATGGTTGATTCCCTTAGCTTTATCTTTCCCAAGCTTGTCAAGAAGGGAGTGGGTCAATGTTTTCATGGTTAAGGGAAGTCTGTGCTGTTCACTCCCCAAACCCTTCAGCAAATCCTCAAATCCTCATGATGCAAAAAGGCGGGAGCAGAAGCGACAAGACTTCCTCGTGACTTCGTAAACTAATGTGGTTAAAAAACTTATAGGGCCTAGAAAAAAACATTTATTTATGTCATGAAACTAAAATTATAAACTTACGAATGAAAATATGAGATGAACTTGCTCGAGGTCTATGTTATCTCTGTAATGGAAGCAAAATGATTGAAACAAATAAATGATTTTATATACTAAAGCTGTCTCTCTCTCTTTGTGTGTGTGCATGTGTGTGTTAGTCTAGCTGAGAGAAGAATGTTTTATCATTTTTTTATCAATACATTATCTCGTTTCATTTACGAATTACTTACTTTCAATGTAACCACGGGTCTGACGAAGAATAATGACAAAGCAAATTTTCAGCACTGTCCTTCCAGTGGATGAAGGCCAACCGCTTCCTTCGGCCCGAGATGAACCCGCACACGTTTCTCTCAGAGAACGGGAAGCTGTACTTCTCGGAAGTGCAGGACTCAGATGCTGCAGAATACCACTGCATCGTCACGCTTGTGGCACTTCCGGGTCAGATTCTGGCCACTGCACAACCTTTGTACCGCAACAGCCTGGGCATCGAACTGAGAGTGCAAGGAGACAGTAAGAAAATGGAATGAATGTTTGAGATGAGAAGTCGCGGTGGGAATAGGTTTTCCAGACGTTTAGTACACTGTATATGGAAAATATTTTTAAAGGTTCATAAGCTCGTCTCAGGCGAATGAATATAGTCGTGGGTCTTAATGTGTAACTGCTCTGCGTTTTCGAGAACTGATAATCACATGTAAATAACTTTGTGTCTGGTGTAGACCCCAGCCAGTTCGGGCCGGATATCCACAATGATTTCCCTGCTGTGTTTCCAAAGGAACCAGTGGTGGGACAAGAGATGCGTCTTGAGTGTCTGGCTTATGGCAGGTATGTTCAGGGCGTTTCTAGCCAAACAAAGGTGGACAAATGCTTGAGCAAGTGGGGCACATTTTTATATCATCGTCATGTAAAATCTTAACCAAACCTGGTCAATGTTTGTCATTATTTTGTCTGGTTAAGAATGAGCTTTAGAACTTTACAAGCGCGGGATCACGAGACAGAGAGTTTCTCTAAGTGTGTGTGTAGGGTTGGGGGAGAAGTACGGAGGTCTGTTTGGACAATGCTTTGAAGTGTGTATACGGTGTACAAGTCAAGCGAAAGAGGCTTCTCTTTTTTGATTTTGTATGTGTTTTATCAAACCTAAACATCATATACATTCAAAGCATTTACTCTTCGTCGTAACCATGCGTTGAAGCTAGAAAGATCTTGATTGAAGATGAGGTGGAAAAAACTATCAATCATCATCAATCATCAATCATCAATCATCATCGTGTGTCTTAGGTTGCCTCTATATTACTCTTGGAGCCGGAAACAAGGGGAGCTGCCGGTAGACCGCACATCCTACGACAGCCTCAACCGCGTCCTCCGCATCAGCAACGTGCGCCTTGAGGACAGCGGCACCTACACGTGTTCGGTGAAAGGCGTCAAGAACACGGCCAACAGCACCATCACTATAAACGTCCACGGTATGGTGAAAGTGAAATGCTGAGATATATTTTACCTGAAGCAGTGTAGCAGCTTCAGTAGGTCTCATTCCAAGGCTAACAACACTTGAAAGGGACGTTCAGCTGAATGTTACCGGGTGGTTAACGGGATGTCAGGAAATGTTACCGAGTGGTTAACGGGATATGTCAGGAAGGTCGTTAGACCATAACACAAAGATGCATTTTGATTTTGCAGCTTCGCCGTATTTTTTGTTCCCCCTGCGCAATCAACATCTGGATGTTGGAAGTCAGCTGACTTGGGTCTGTGACGCGGTAGCTATCCCGTCAGCCACCTACACCTGGTACAAAGATGGAGAGATTTTGGTCACTGACACAGGAAAGGACGTGATGGTAGGAGTATTCTTAAACAAGCTTTGGTACTGACAATGTTTTATTGACTCTCTTAAGGAATGGGACTTTTAAGGCTTATAGGCATCTAATGTGAAGTAACAATTTGAAAGACTACAAACAACATGAAAAGTGTTTAATCTCACAAAAAACTAACCCTTTATAGAAGAATTCTTCATCCAAGAGTTCAGGAAAATGGAGGAAATAAGTGCTATCTCTAGATTTATGCAAGTAATAATAATAATAATAATAATATTATTATTATTATTATTATTATTATCAGGGCTTCTGCTAAGGCTAAATTCTTTGGGTTCCCAGGGACCCCTTCAGATTTTTAAGGGGTCCCTGTTCTTCGCCCAAATTTGAAGGGGACCCCATTGACGAAAATTGAAGGGGTCCTCCGAACTTTTAATGCGTACTGTACGCAATTTTTTCGTAATCAGAAGCCCTGTTGTTGTTGTTTGTTGTTGTTATTATTATTATTATTCAAATACACACAGAAGATGTTTAATGTTGACTGCTTTGACCGAAAGAAAGGTAAAAGGAAGGGGAGGAGCGGTTCGATCAATCAGATAAAGAGCAGGGAGGATAAGGTACTTACAGCTGATTGTTCTGATGTGGTCCTGTAGGTGACAGGAAATGTCCTGAAGATTGGTAGAGCGGAGGCCAGTAAGCACAATGGCATGTATGAGTGCGTTGCGCAGAACGTCCACGGCACAAATACCAGCAGTGCGCAGGTCAGAGTCCTCGGTAAGTACTTCCGCATCCATGATGACCCCCCCCCCTCCCATTCATTCAATAATAAAGAAGGTGAAAAACAGCAAAAAGAAATAAGGTTGTATAAGAGGATTTAGGGAAGACGTGAGATAAAGTTTAAAGGTTAAAGAAAGGAAGGACAACGAAAATTAATTAAAATAATTAAATTAAGATATATAGGAAACAAAATGAAGGTAGTAAGTTTACTGTAATATACTGATTACCGATTGAGTAAGTTGCCTAAATATCCTTCCACTAGAGTTTGTTATAGTGGCTTCTTTATGACAAATGTTTGGTGTCTGCTGTCGCAGGCTTCCAGCCATCTTTTACGAAGATGCCAGTAGCAAACCAGCTCATGGGCGCTGTGGGCGGGAACCTGACCATCCAATGTCAGCCGGAGGCAGCTCCTCCGCCCATTATCACCTGGACTCATAATGGTTCACCTGTAGGATCTGGTGGTCGTGGTCAGGTAAACGACAAAAAGCGCTTCAGATCCTTCCAGTCTGTCCATGTCTATTCGCCTACTCATTATTCTATTACGACAAGCTCTTCGCACTTTCGCTAAACCTGCCATTACATTTAATACTTGCACTTAGTTAAGAAGACCATTAACCACATCTCTGCCTGGTCACAATCAACTCTAATTACTAATTAGAAAAATGTCTAATTACTCTTCTTCCTACGCGAGCTAAGAGAGTGTTTAGCTACTCTATCCCAACATTTATGCTATTCATGACACGACTTGCTCTACGAATTGTTTCAGCAAACGGTCTTCGGAGATTTAGTTCTTTCCGGTCTGACCCTCGCAGACTCCGGCAACTACACGTGCACCGCGGAAAACTCCTTTGGATCAGCATCATCCAGCGGGCAGCTGCGGGTAGTCAGTGAGTGTCATTATACCGGCTACCATGGCATAGAAATAAATCAGTAGTAATTGTTGTTCAAATAGTTTGACTACTGCAGGAATATGATCTATTTTAGTCATAAGTCCATGCCATTAGTAAAAAAAAAAAACTTTTTACTTTTTATTTCCCCTTCTTGGTAGTTGTAACTAAGTTGCAACAATAAATTTCTTAGTACGTTCCCCCCTCTCTCTTTTCTTCGTTGATTCCTTATTTGATTCTTTCTTTTGAAGTAGAAAGCACTGACAATGATCGACACTTTCACAATGTAACGATAACTCCATTATTTGAACAGCCACGACGGTGCTGAGTTATGCGCCCCAGTCACAGGAAGTACTCCAGAACGAGACTGCGTACTTGAGCTGCCAGGCTTCCTACGCCGTCAGCAGGACAGACCTGGTGTACGTCTGGTACTTCAACGACGTGCTTCTGGACATGGATTTAGACCCATCATACAAAATTGTGAGTTCCCATGACAACCTTCATCGAAGCAGAAACAGATAATCAAACACTTTTGTAACCATTATTTCTTAAGAATAGTATTTTTAAAAGTATATACTTTAGTTGTATGCAGGGGAAGGGGTGAAAGCAAGATAATGACAATTATTAACAAATTGTGTAATTGGTGTGATTTTTCTATTTTTTTAAATTTTTCTTCTTTTTCGAAACTTTGGTATTCCATAGTTATATTTGAGGTTACTTAAGTTGGTCATTAGTCTTTTACAAGGCAGCATTCTTTTCTTTAAAAAGCACACGCACTTCCTGCTTAAAAAATAAACAAAAATGAAGGAACAAAAGAATGCACTTATTTACTTAATTGCAAAGGGTGAGATGCGAGGAATCAACGGCCTGTACATAGTGGGCTCCCAGTTTAAACACGAGGGTTGGTACGAGTGTCGCGCTACATCCGTCTTTGACAGCATCGGCGCCAAAGCCTACCTCACCGTCAAAGGTCAGTCGAATCCAGAAAGATTCTACCTCATTCTCTGTCCATTTTTATAAAAAGATATTTTCTAAGTTTCCTAAGCTTTCCCAGCCTTTCCTAGATCTCTACGTCTTTGCAGAATAAATAGGGCTGTGAGTAAAGATGTTGTTGCAATATTGGATATATATACTATAAATTGTATGTATATGTGTATTTCATACTATTGGATATGTAGTATCTCATTGAAACATTTGGTTCAAGTCAGCCGCAATGTTACAAGAGATAGAAATAGTCAAATACACATTTTTTTGAAAAACACTACGATCGTTACATATGTACAACACGATAAAGGTTTATATCAGGGACGGTTATGTATTACAGGGCCTCCGGAGGAACCAGCTGGAGTACATATTCGCAACAAACAGGGCACACAGGTTGAGCTGTGGTGGCAGCCGGGGAAAACTCGAGGCGACTCCATCACACAGTATCGAATAGAATTTAGAAGCGACTTCAATCAAACTTGGAGAAACCTTGTCACAGGTGAGACGCATGTTAGTTTGTGGGCGGGGGGAGGGAATTGGCAAGGCAGCCAGCCCTGTAAACAGATGCCAGATGCAGAGAAAAAAACAGAGTGACTGAGACGAGAGCTGAACCCAGGACAACCAACCTTGATTGTATTGGTGACATGCGCTAACCTTGGGTTGAAACTAATAAAAATATATTGTAAATGGTAGCAAGGAACTGCAATATCTTCCAACATTTATTTTTAGGCCCCCTAGATATCACACAAAGGGACAATGAATGTCATTCTTTTGAAAACAAATAACAAACATCTACACTTCGATAGTCTGCATCTAGCAACAAAAGAAAGAGTATGTTTAATTTTCAGCTTCTTTGATCAATATTTCGATAATTATCCAAAGTTTTGTTTTCGTCATGGCAGGTATCAGTGCGGCGGATACCCAGATTAACGAGTACCCGCAATGGCGGACGTACACGATCAGAGAAGGGCTTTCTCCGGGTACCAGCTACCAGTTCAGAGTCGCAGCCGCCAGTCAGAACTTTGGCTACGGTCCTCTAAGTAGTCCTTCTGGTAAATACTCCGATGTGATGTTGCACACCTGACACTTATAGCGATCACGTGATTATCACGTGGAAACTGGGATTTTCACCAGTAATTTTGGTGTAAAAACTTTAGCAGTGGCAGCAATCTCACTGTACTACCCGCCACACACTTTCTTGCGCAAGTTCTAACTCCTGTCATGGTGTAATCTCAGTGTCTGTCTGTGCTCATCGTTTTCATAATCAATCAATCGACTCATTTCAGGGTCATAGGTCACTCCAGGACTTTACTGACAGTAATGACAGGCGTGTGTGCGATAAACATAATTCTAGGTAATGACATGAATATATAGAAGTTTAAAGAAAAGTAAACATTAGAGAAAGTTTAAAATTTATTTTCTTAAAAAAAATGTAAATGATAAAATCTTAGACATTGGTCATTTTTATATAAAATATTTATTTGTGTATGTGGAAAAAATCAAATTTATCTATTCATGATTTTGTGGAAATTATAAATATTTACCCTGGGGAGATATAGAGATAATGGTGTAAAAATAATATTAACAGAGGGTCCTATTGTGGAGACCATATTATAAACCATTACTGAAAAAACAACTAGTACAAGTGAAGCTGGGACATCCCTCTCTCACTTCTTCCTCTTCCTGATCATTCCTTCCGTTCTTCTCTCCTTCGTTTCTTTTTTTTTTTTTCTGTGTACATAAGGAGTTGAACTGGCAGGGAGGAAGCTCGATTAACAAATAAGGAAAATGCATTCTACAAGTATTAAGTGTGCGGTTTAAAGCGGAACAGTTAATTGCCTAGGGAAATAAAATTCCCACCGATCAGAGGACCTCACAATAAAACAACATCAACAGCAGCAGAGCAGCAGCAGCAGTAGCAGCAGCAGCAGCAGCAAGATGTAAATATGACAACCTAATAAAAATAAAGACAGCAAGGTAACAGGGTTTGTTTCTCAAGGGAAGAAACTGTTGTTTGCAGAGATAACCAAGCTGGATGATGCTCCCCCTGTCTTCGCGCCGAGCATCGTGACTGGCGGCGGGGGCTCTGTCAGCATGCTGACCATTAAGTGGACAGTGAGTGTACAGCGTGGACAACACAACACAACAAAACAAAGCATAAAAAAACCCAAAAAACAAACAACAAAAAAAATAAACAACAAACAAACCTGCTGTCCCAGAGGTGAGTTCGATCTCTAGCATCTTACTCCCGTGCGTTTATGAAACTGCTTTTATTCTTTTACCATCGTACATCGCTGCAGCTAAAATGTAGGTTCGAGGTGACTATTAAGTGTGCTTAAAATGTATTTCTTAAGTTTTTCTTTCATGCTTTCAGACAGAAAGTCTTTAACATTTTTTATCTCTAGTCGCTCGTCTTCTCCCATGAACAAACCTTTCATAGTTTTTTAAAAAAATTTCCAGATGCAAGCAGTTCTTATTCGTCCACCTCTGAGGAGATCTGTCTCGGAAATGAAAAATTTCTTTCAATGGTCTCTTAACTAATGTGCACACATCCACCGAGTAATATAACAGATTGATTGATTGATTGATTGACAGTTGTAGTGGTCTGTTACAGCCTCTCCCAAAAGAACAACATGGAGGGAACGGCTTGTACTACAGAGCTCACTGGCGTCTCCATGGAAGTGAAACCGAAAAGTGGGAAGGCGTATGTAGTTTAATTTCTCTTTGTCTCTGTCGTGTCTCTCTTTCCTCATGTATCGTGTCTGTTTCCTCATGCCGCTCTCTATTGTTCTCTTTACCTTGTGTCGCTTAGGAGGTCAGCGTTGACCTGTCACTTTTAAAACATCTTAGTTTGCCTGTCGCCTTTTGTGTGTCACGTGTAACAGCCTGTCACTTTCTGTGTCACATGTAACACCTGTCACTTTCTGCGTCACATGTAACACCTGTCACTTTCTGTATGTCACGTGCAACAGCTTGTCACTTTTTGCATGTAACTTGTAACACACTGTCAACTTCTGTGTGTCACATGTAACACCACGTCACCATCTGTGTGTCACATGTAACACCATGTCGCTTTCTTCGTGAAACTTGTAACACACTGTCAACTTCTCCGTGTCACATTTAAGCTGCCACTCTTACCGTCTTCAGTTTCATAAGAGTAATGTTTTTCATGTCTCAGAGCAAAGACATCTCTCACGACACAGCGGAAGTGGACCGTAACGGTATGATCACATACTCTCACTACCTGCCCGATAGAGAGAAGTACTACACACAGTACGATGTCAAGGTGCAGGCCTCCAACACCATGGGCCCTGGACCCAACACCTCCGTGGAAGTCATCTACTCTGCCGAGGACCGTAAGCTGAACTCACCTGTCGGTCAAATTCTCTTCAATACATTTTCTGGTCACTGTCTGACAATATCCCTTTCATTCGTTACATTCCAGTTACTTCATTCTAGAAGGCAAAATAATATATATTGCCGGGTTGGGGTCTTTGTCTTTGTAAACACTTCTTGCAATTTTCTATCCACATTATCTTGACTATATTTGTGTGCATCTTTTCTTCTCTTCTGTTGCCTTAATACGTATAGAGAGAATAAATATCTTTGAATGATAACAAGTTGTAATGAGAGATAAATCCTACTTATAGAACGTGCATTTTGATAATTGAATTTATATTGGTAAACACAGTTGTTACGATGCCAGGATAAAACTGACTGGCTGTTACTGTTAAATCAGTGCCAACTGTCACACCGCAGAAGGTGAATGCCATCAACATCAATGCCACCGCTGCTAAAATCACGTGGGAGATGACAACAGTGTCTAGAGAAGACGTCCGCGGGAGAATCTTAGGCTATCAGGTAAGCAGGCCAACAGGTAAGCAGGCGAACAAGTAAGCAGGCGGACAGGTAAGCACGTGCTCCGGAAAGCCTAACCGGTTTTGGTAAGAAGTGTTCACCCCTTCCAGAACTACGTCCTCGCATTACAGACGGACATATTCCTTCCTCAGCTCTACCCATCATACTGTCATCATACTGATCCATACTCTTATCCTATTCTTCCATCAGTTTTTCTCACTGCATGTACCCAGAAAAATATTCTACCCCCCCCCAAAAAAAAGACATTTTTAAACTGTTGTCAAAATATATCGGGGGACAATGAGAATTCTTTCGACCTTGATAAGAACGGGTCCCTGCACACTCACTTGCTCAGTCACACACACACACACGGGTCTAAGGTATGGGACAAAAAGGGGAGGGAAGCATGAACAAATTTTAGAAAGAAGAGGGAAAATCACAGAGTATGGGCAAGCCAAAAAAAAAAACAACAAAAAACAAAAACAAAAACAAAAATAAAAACACAGTAGTAAGATAAAAAGAAACAGGTCAACGTTCATAATGGTTTAGTCCCTGGCTTTTCTACCACAAAGCTGGAGATAGTAACATTTCCTAGAATAGTCTAGCTGTTATACTGTTTTCTCAATAAATTGTTTTCTTTACTCATTCTCTTGTTAAAAAGCTACCACAATTCTGATAAAATAAATAATGTACAAACGAAATAAAGAAAGAGTATACTTTAGTTAATACGAAGGAAAACATTTCTTCTGTGGGCCACAAGGAAGGCTTGACATCTTCGTGGGTCTGAAAGTAAGGTTTAACTTCTCTATCTCTATTTTCCAATCGTGCATACAGCTCTAATTCACCCCCATTATCTACGTCAGGTAAACTACTGGCTCATCACAGAAACCATGATCACTTCTTGGTACTACCGGCAGTACGGCGAGGCACAAGAAGCTGTGATTATAGGGCTAAAAGGCAACGGCGACTACTGGGTGAACGTTCAGGTGTTCAACTCAGCGGGCCTCAGTCGGCCGAGCGGCGATTTCTACCTGAACCCATATTACGACCGTAAGTAGATCTTCTACATCGTCACACACCTAAGATGACATTTGGCCCCTGAAATTTAGTGTCGATCTTGTCATTTGTCACAGACTTATGCCACAGTATCATCTTATGTTGTGGACAAGTAATGCCAAAGGGATTTTTACCTTGTGTGCGTGACTTTAAACTGCAAATATGTCACGGTAATGTTTTAGCAATGTTAGAATCTTGGTTAAATATTAGCGCCTCTTTGTTCCCACGAAAAGTACTAGGTAATAAATTTATTAAAATCCTGCACCTCCTTTTGCAACCACAGATGCGTATCACAGTAAAATTTCAATAATTCAATGTTACAACATAGCGCCTCATTTGTACCGTGGATACGACACAGTAACACTTCAATAATGTTATGTTTCAATGGAGCTTAACATCTAACTATTATCGCGGATGAAATGCTTGACTGTAAAGCTTTACGAATGTAACATCACGATGCTGTTTACCCACCAGCGCCTCATCATTACCCCGAGTATGTCACGGTGATGTCCGACGGACCCGAGAGTGTGAGGGTGTCTTGGAGAGGGGTCAGCTACGTCTTGAACGAATCTCCAACCCTGGGTTATAAGGTCACTGATCTTTCTGTCTATCTGTTCCCTTTCTTTCTCTCCCTCGATCTTTGGGTACTTAAAATGGCTTACAAGTGAAGTGTAAAAGTATATAAATACGGAGAAAGTGTGCATGCTCGTGCCTGTGCGTGTAAACAATAATGAGTATCCTTTTAGACTGAACAGAAAATGTTTAAATGTAAAGAAAGTTTTTAAGCAATCAGAATACTTTGTAGTGAAAAATAAGAGCAAAAAATAATAACAACTCATATAGCAACATATCAGCCATATGGACAACCTCATAGAGCTTTACAAAGAACGAAATACACGTTTAAATAAGTTAATGAAATGCCAGGGTTATTGTTTCTGAAGAAAAACTTTCTGTTCTTAGCCCAAGATGTTGATGGGTCACACTCACAGTTAAGATTACAGTCATTTGGGTAAAGCGGAATAATTAAAATAAAGACTGGCTGGAGAAATTCGAAATCAGCAGATGAAAAACAAACGGCTATAAAGGCCAGTAAAAGGTCCAGAACAATCCCGAGGACGCCTTGAAAAAGTGTAGGTCAATACACTGCCACTAAAATCCCAACAAATAAAAGGAGAAAAACAAAATTGGATACATCTCGGGAGCTTCCAGAAAAAAGCCTTGATTCATTGTGAGAAGAACCGGTCATTTTGAAAGTGTCTAGAGGAATAAATAAAAGGTGTACATCCAGCTTGAAGACCATGTTGAAACCTGTACTCATCGCTACCTCTCTTTCAACGCAGATCTGGTGGTGGCCATACACTGATGACATCCGTACAGCCAATGAAGCAACGTTCGGGAAGGAGTACACGGGAGTGCTACACGGAGTGCAGAAGGACATCGTCTATGTCTTGCGTGTCATGGCGACAAGTTTAGGCGGTGATGGAACAAAGTCCCCGGCTACACTGTTCACACTCGGTGGGTGCAGTTCACCGCATGTCTTAAGACCAGGCTTTTGTCAATTATTTTATTTTATTCCATCAGCTCGTACACCCACTGGTTCTTATGGTGCATGTGTCTTATCTAAATCTTATCGCAGCGCTGTGGTTTGAAAATATCTTCAGTAGCAGGTCTGAGTGTGGTCTGAAGAGTTGCTTTTTGGAAGTAAATCCGAAAAACTTGGACTTTGTCGTCCGACTTCCAATGTCACACAAGGCAACTCCAGGAGTCTATAGCCTCATTTTTAAATTGTTCACCAAGTGTAGGCGTCTTCACTTTTTGCCTAAAATACTTTCAAAGTGCAGTGTGTTCTAAGCACGCACACACACACGCACATACACGCACACACACACTCTTTCTGTAGCGGAAGTAACGTGGGCCAGCATATCAAAACTCACATTTCTTAGCAGAAATCGTTATTACTAGACGACATCTCGCTGCCCTCCTCGAAAGGTGCTGGGCCCACCTGTCGTGTGATGACGTCACTGGCGTTAGTGATTAAAAACGTTCTCAGTGTGGTGTCACTCCAGTGACCCACGCGCAGGGACGGAGCAATAGTAGGGGCGAGTTGTCTGGTCCTGCTGCTGCTCGAAATCATCGCCAGAACGAGATTTTCTTTTTACTTTTTTTAGGATGTGTCAAGCTACTCGCGCTATGATGAGAGTATGAACAGACGATTCCCTTACGACTTTCGTTTCGCTTTGTTCAGTTTGTTTTAGACACTTGTCATTGAATAGCTTTCCCCCAACTTCTTTGTTTCTCTGTTTGTTCTTTTTTCTGTCTGTCTGTCTATTAATACGCGTATGTGTGTTTGTGTGTGGGTGAGTGTGTATGCATGAGTGTTGGAGCGTGAATGGTTGTGTTGCAGAATGTGTAACCATGGCTGTGAGTGCACAAAAGGCTCTATTTCCAGGAAAGTAAAAGAATGTAAAATGAGGAGGGAATGACTGTAAACGGACCAATGTGCAAGATAAAAAGCTGCGGAAAGTTTTATCAGAGCTACGAGATTAATTTTCACACTAGGAAAAAGCAAAAACGTTTCTCACCTCAAAATATTTTTTGTCGTTTACAGGTGGCCAAGTGAGGTTTAACCCCTTAACCTCTGAGATTTTTGCTGCTGCTGGAGTGTTGCATCCTTGTTCGTTTTTGCTCTTCCTCTGTAGCATCGCGGCCATGTTGTCTAGAATCCTGCAAAACTGAAGACAACCACACGAAGACAAGTGCATGACAATTTAACTCACTGTGTATATATTTTATTTTGTACTTTTTCTACAAATTTGCTTTATGTTCGTCTGTCTTATATCTTTACATATCGTCTATCTCAGTAGTCATTTATGAAGATGTTTTCTTTCATGTTTTTAACACAAGTTATTCTCATCTCATTATCGCAAGGGACCTGATATTGCAAAGTTTTGTGCATGCTTTTGACAATTAATATTTTTCACCTCTTCATAGTATCTCCAGTAAAGTCATTAGAATATTTTATCATATAAGCATTGTGACCAAGCTGTAGAAACATGTTGTAATATACAAGTGTAGTATAAATAAGGCAATACAAGAAACAAATAATGTTCCATGTAATATTAAAATTTAAACAATAACTAGCATAGTATCATCTGAACAAAGATCTATATAACATTTTTTCGGAGTTATTATCCGTTGCGAAGATTGTTCGTGGGTTTCTTAATTCAAGAGCTCATTGGTGCAGATCATCAACACGTTTGCCAGTGATACTGATGGTGCTTTAATGTTCTTACATCACGCTTACTTCATTTCTTGTGATAGTTTGAAAATGTCCAATAAACTGAAACATCTCAATTTATAGATGTCTATGTTTTCGCTTATGCTTGTGCCATATTCATTTATTATTCCCCATTCTATACTGCTGGGTGATCTCGTGATATCTTCAATCAATTCCACTAATTAGTGACAAGGTGTGCATTGTGCAGAATGTCTAATGTAAAGTTATCAGGCCAGGTAGTTATTGTGCACCTGACTAAAATGTTTTACTTAAAATGTTGCATATCATATTGATGGCTTACTCATTCGAGATGAGGATTTGGTGACAGATAAATTGACTTTTATTGTCCCTATAGTTTATTAGAAGATGTCCTGTTGACCATCGTGTACCAACGTGTCTAGCCTTCTACGTTAGTTCACGTTAATGGCGAATCAGAATAAAATTCACTTGCTGCTCTAATTTTGTTGGGAAAACATTCCTCTACTGAATGTTTGTTAGCTAGGAAACGTGTTACTAAAAAAAATCGGAGCTTGACACTTTTATAATTTTTTTACAAGTAACAAGAGAGAGCATGAAGACAGGTTATAGATTTATCATAAGAAACGCCTTGATAAAGTGACTGTTAAAATGAAAATAGTTTTTAGAAAGCGATGATGAAAAAACACTAGAAGATGTGAACAATAAAAATGAAAATGGGAGAGGTGGTGAAGAGGAGAGAGAGAGAGAGAGAAAGAAAGAGAGAGAAAGAGAGAGAAAGAGAGAAAGAGAGAAAGAGAGAGAGAGAGAGAGAGAGAGAGAGAGAGAGAGAGAGAGAGAGAGAAGAATTGTCTTGATATATGGAGTGAGTAGCAGACGGGACGAAAATATGCCTAAATAATCTTAGTATTGAAAAATGTGCGCATACTTACAACTTATTGACTTGTTGTATCTCGAATATTTAGTACTGTGAACAGCTGCCGCCACTTTTGGCATTTTCTCACACCGATGGATTATATCACAAGAGGACATCGTCTACAAGACAGGCCAGTCGGTTATCTCTGTGTGAGGAAGGGGGACGGGGAATCCTTTCCAAGGTCCCGTGATCAGTTAACCTTTCTGGTGCAGGGCCACCGTGTACCCGTTCGCAGAATCCAGGTGTGATAAGCGCGAGAAGCAAGGTCATGCAAATCCCCAGGTCGCCCTCAAACACTGTTGAGTGAAATAATGGAGGAACGAAACAAACATTTTTTCGTAATTCAGTTCCTAAGCGCACATAAAATTTCCTCCGGGAGATAAACGAAAACTGTTATTTATCTTTTCTGACATAGTTTCAATGGCAAGGAATGTAAAGTCAATGATGATGTGAGTTACCAGGATCAGACTTTATTCCTTGATGAAAACATTTCGTTAATTGCGCTGTTACGCGAGAATTTAAAAAAAATTGTATTATCAACATACCATGTGTCGTGCAGGAACTTTCTAATTATAAACACATATTTTACAGTTGTTTTGTTATATGTTTTGTAAGAGAAAAACTATTTTTCGCGCACCTCATTAAGGAAGGTGGATTTGGGTGGCTCAGAGGACAGGAGTGACAGGATGAGACTTTGCAAAAGTGCTAACACACAGTGGCCAAACTACAGTTTGACAAAAGATACAAGCTAATTGTTAGGTAGATAATTTTGCATAACGATGTTATAAATACCAAAATGGCCCTTGGATGAAATAGGTTGCCTACGCCTGATGGACATCTAGCATCATCTAGTCCTAGAGGTCACCGTTATCTCCCGACTTGACAGTCATAATATCCGGGTCAACTCTTGTTTGGAGTAGAAGGGGGGAGATATGAGGGAACAGACGGGGAGGGTGGTACAGCGATTCAAGATCACAGAGTAAACGGTTATCATTTATTCTTATGACCCTAGCAACTTGACAATCTTAGTGGCAGATGAGTAGTAGTCTGTCTGCTAAAGTAAACCAACATGGATAGGTAGAGTCTCTCTGTACCAGGTGTCATCTAAAAATCCTTTTAACATATATTTCCCACAAATTCTTTAGGTATTCAAATATGAAACCAGGTTAAGGTCATCCACAGCACCAAAAAAAAAAAAAAAAAAAAAAAACAAAAAAAAAAAAAAACAAACCCACTGTAATTGGACAGGCGCCAGTCCCTTCTTCTTCGGTGGGAAACGTCCAAGGAGAATTGAAAGGCGTGAGTTCTGTATAACACAAGTGGGCGACTTGCTCTACTCTCTGGTGTCCCCCGTTGTGCCCAACTTTCCTTAATCTACACACGCACTTTTAAACGACCTTACAGTCAATAAAAGTCACTGCTTTGTTCATTATATCTGCCCAGTTTATTTGTCATATCGAGAAACATTCCGTTGTTTGACTTAGTAAAAAAGTGCTTTCCCTTTGAGGCAATTTTAAATTACGGTGGAGAGTGAGGGTCAGAGGAAATCGGAGTACCCGGGAAATAAATCTCAGGGTTACATACAGAGTATCCCGAGACGAGATTTGAACCTGAGACCTTTTTTTTTTACTGCAAGATGAAGACAAGCGAGTGTTTAAATATGTATTGCCTTATCCAGCCTTCGTTTGAGAAAAGCATAAACACAGATTCTTCAAAACATTGTCATTGTCTTATTTTTCTTTCTGGATGTTAAACAAAAGAAGTTCACATGCAAAGTACTACCCATTTGAAGTGCATGGCAATGAAGCCAATTTAGTACTCAGCACAAAGATTATTTTCATTAAATTTGGTTAGAGGGTATTTTTTCTCTAATTTTTTTAAAGGAATGTGGATGTTTTTACAATGTTTTTATTTGTTGACGTGAGCCACTGGAAAGCTTTAATCTTTTCAAGGTCTAGTAGGATGCACTGTTGGTCAATGCTCCGTGGAGAATTTTTCCCCAAGTCTGGGTAAATACCTTTCTTGCCATCTCGACACACACGTATACAAACATGACCATGGACAGAGAGTGGTGTCAACAACACAGGCTGTCAAAACCTTATCCAATGGGACAGATGCTAATTGAGCATAGCTTTGTATCCAGGTGACATCCCGCTGTTAAAACATCTTTCTTGCCTTAAATTTACATCTTGGCTATATATTTTATGGTAAGATATTTTTCTCTTCCTATTCGTTCACCTATTTGCACCAAAGTGTATCTATCCACGTAGAACCAGCGTAGCAGGAAACGATGCATAGTTTGTGATTAAAAAAGATCGTCTTCTGTAGAAATTTTAGACAACATTTAGTAAACATTTATTTGAGTATACACAAACACTGGCACAAGCGGTCAGACTTTAAAAACCGTATACACACTGAGAAAGTGACCAGAACAGATTATATATATATATACGTATAAGTCGCTGAGGTACAGATTCAAATAAAAATTCACGTATCATATGCGAGATAATTTTTTGTATTTTGTAGGCTTGCACTTTGCCAGGTCACAACTAAGCTACCTGTAATTTATTATGGATACCTTGTCTGCTGCCACGCTAAATATTTACATATCGCTTTCATTTGGTGTTTCTTTGAACGAGTTTTCTCCGCTGTGGGTGCTACAAAAATAATAATAATAAAAAAAACTTGAAAAGTGAACAAATCACTTCCATAATGTCTGACACATTTTCTGCATTCTTTTATTCGTCATTCACATTTTCGTGGATTGGGTTATTTTAAGACTGAGGCTCTGTACTGGATGAATTCCCCTCTTGGTGTCTTATACCGCACTACAAGAAAAAGACCATAGTGCCAAGTACAAAATTATGCCGAAAGTTAAAAAAAAATACATAGGAAGGTTGCATTGGACAAATTCTCATCAGACTTTTTATTGACTGCTTTTGCTGATCCCTATCTATTCCACTTGTCTAAAAGATAACGAAAGCGAACATATATATTGCTTCATGAATAACGAAAAAAAATTTGTAGAGAGAGAGACTTGAGCAGATGGCGGGGCTCATACGTGGTTCCAGTGGGATACTCTGTTTGGAACTGTGCACAGTTGTTCTTCCTTCTTGTATGCCATGTGGACCTGCGGATTGTGAATCGTGTTGTATGTAGACCATACCCTTTGGTGAGGAGGATACAGTCTGCTGCCTACTTCTGTCATTTTATTATATCCTCACCTTTCGTTGACTCCATGCCGCCTACTGTGATTAGTACAACATATTGAGCTTGCCCATAGCACAGGTATATGGAGCTACATAAGCGACCTTTTATAATATATATGTTATCAGTATTGTTGAGACAAGTGAAATCTTAGCACACAGACAATTCCCCCTGTACCAGCTGCATTTTAAAACTTTAAGCCGGACTCGACTAACATCATATTTATATTCCAGCGTAACCATAATACCAACAGCTCGAAGCAAATACCCTAGAGGCATGTCAACAGGGCCTTTGCATATTTTTAAGAATCAGAATGCTGTCAACACCAGAGTAGTAAAACTGTCACGACATTTTCGTGTATCCGGATGAGCAAACGATTAGACCTTTTCTATTGACATACCATGCCATTTTATCCGCAAACACCATAAAAAGGGTTGTAGGGATAATTCAAAATATAAATAACAAAAATTGCTATAGAGTTTTTAAATCCTGGAATATACTTCTTAGAGCCAACAACGATCGGCGTGAAACATCGTCCTTCAAACTTCTAAACGATCTTTAATGAATATAGTACTCCCATCTTTTACTATCTATCAAGTATCAGTCCCATTCCATGTAGGTGTGTGTATATATAATATATTTCCTAAAATTTTCTATAAATGGACATGTAAGCAATTTCAGTACTGCCTGCAACATTGAACGCTATGTTGTTAGAAAATAACTGGAATGAGAAATGACATAATGATGTGCATACTCACGGTCCTCTCCGGTCACGTGACTGGAGCATGTCAAGCTGCTCTTTTGCAAAGGCGCATGCGTCCCCTCCATGCACGTGATAACAGCAACAGATAAGATAACTTTGAGGTGTTCCGCCACTGATGTCTTTCCACCTTTATCTTGGAGCACAATAGGTGAATGAAGAGGAAAAAAATTATTCAATGCTTGCCTCGAGTCTGAAGTGCGTGAGTATTGTGTCTTTGACGTTCACAGATATATATATACACACAAAAGCAAAGACTTTTAGCAACATTTTTAGAGTGGTTTTAAGAAATTCATTAATAAGCAATGTAAAGGGTAATAAATATACAAGTGAATTACAAACTTCGGACTTTTTTCTTGTCTGGTAAGGATCATGTTTAGTAAACAAATAAAGTAGGTCTCGATGTCTTCGCTATTTATTATATTCACTTTGTATGCACGGATTTGAACTACTACGCGGTAGAAGTTCACTATTTTGAAATATTTTGAATTTTCTGTTAAATAACGGTACTGCCAGACTTTTGAGCAGTTAATTCTGTTGCTCACATATCCAGTTGTCCACATACCCAGAATATAGTGTGTTTTTTTAAAATGAGCGATGCCGTGAGGGGGAAGAATCTGAATGTAGAGTTCTTTGCTGAGAGGATCCGAGAAATTGACTTATGAAAAGTATACCCACTCAAATTATGAAATCTACAGAAAACGAAGGGAGGCATAGATATTGCTGAAAGTTTGTACAATTCTGCGAAAGGACGGGAAAGGAGAGAAAACGTGTTTATCATGAACTCCATAGACGCAGGTTTACACTGGTTGACGATAAATGGAAGAAAAGAAGCTGAAACAATGGCATGTTTTACAAGCAATCTACGTAGAAATGCATTTTAAGAAGAATTTTGCAAAACACAAAAGTAAGACAGGAAAAATTATTGTGGTTCTGTAAAATTAATGGGATTGTTAGGTCACTCTTCTGCTGGATGGCTTTCATGGACCAGGATCCAAAGTATGAATTATTATTTCCCTTCGTATCTCGATATAGACACAAAAAATATCACGATCAGAAAGAGGTCAACAACAGACACTAGCATTGTAAATGGATAAGTTTAAGTAGTAAATGTACAGCAAATGGGAGAGATAAATCTGTAAAAATATTGGAACGGAGAGGCTCTAAGGTCTAGCAGTTGGTGCAGTTGACTGTGGAACAAAAAGTCGCTCGCTCGAGGTCTGCGGATCGATTCCCCTCGCTCCTCCAAGCCCACAAACATCTTTCCAGCTAAAATACATATATTAGAGAGATTAAAGGGGAGCTCAAGGTATGCTTAGGCTCCCCATGGGTGATCTGACACAATGAACTACTTATGTTTACCTTATCTACCATCACCATGTTATGGGACTGTAAGTAAATCGTTTTTGCCATTTTTTCCAACCAAAAAGCTAACCATGCTGATAGCTCATTTTTTTTACCAGTTCCACAGCCAGCTACAATATTAACAAGCTAGTCTCGAGTTTTTACCTGCTTGTAGAATATTAGCTTCTTCTTGCTCGCTTGCTCTGTACCCAGCAAAAACTATGGCCCAAATCCTACTTTTCTCCCTCTCTCTCTCTCTCTGCACATAAAGATTTCGATGTGGACGAAATTCTTCTATCACCGAGTGGTAATCCTAACCCTTATCTGCAGACTTGACAGTGGGGGCAGAGGGTCAACAGCATTGCCTACTTTGTTCAAGTCTCTCCGGGACACGAGGTAGACCAGGTGCTTGATGCCACATAATTTTTATTTCTCACCGAGTTTACGGTAAGCATTAACCTGTTACTGCTGAGAAAAATTCTAGAAATCTGATCCTCTGAATGTCAGTTCATTAGCGAAATATTCTACTAAAGAAAATTATCATGTTCATATCACATCTTTGCACGGTTATGTCGTTCAAACATTTAAAAAAATATTTTTCTGAAATTTCACTATAATATTTGGCACCCTTAAATATTTACTTGCTAAAATATCCCTGACATAATCAAAATACCATAAAGGCTTACCGAATTCAAATTATGCATTAGACATAAATAATAAATGAAATCTTATTTTGGAAAAATATGTTTGTCGTTTCATGAAATGATACAATTTTTATGTATTCATAGACAAAAATGTTTTAGTCCAGATCAGCATTGATACTTTTAAAAAGTGATTTTTTACCTTTCCAGGCTAAAGATATCATTGGAATGCACCAGGAATTATGAGGTCTCAGCCTTCTCTTTTTATCTGTCTTCTCGTCTTAACAGCATGGGACACAGTGGTTCTTGCCCAATTCGTTTATGGTAACAAGGCTTCTTTACTAAATGTTACAGTGTGTATACACATATCACTTTATTGTAACTGTGTGTGTGTATATATATATATAAAATGTAAAACACAAATATTACATAAATCGTAAAGTTCAGGAAAATTCTAGAAAAATATCAGAAGGAAAAGAATATGGCATGTTAAATCCACGAACACATATATTAAACTGTTCCACGAGCTGTAACAATAGAAAGAGGTAAAAATTGCTTCTTTAAGCAGAATTAATTGGCACCAACACATCTATCACTAAGTGACCTTACCAGACACTCAGGTGAGAGAAAGTGGAGGTCGATGAAAGTGGTGTTCAAGTTGTGTCACCTTGTTTGTCACAGAGTGCCCTCTGGACTGGCCTGCTTTTGAACACACCTGCTATCACTTCGTGTCCTACCCTCTTCGACCATTTGACGAAGCCTCCCAGTCATGCCGGGTCAGTTCGCTCTTTGTCTCTCACTACTACAGTATTTATTTGTCTGTTCTATTGGCTGTCTGGCCCCACCTCCGTGTTGTTGTTGTTGTTGTTGTTGTTGTTGCTGTTGTTGTTGTTGATGGTGGTGGTGGTGGTGGATGGATTAGTTTTTTCCCCATTGGTGACCACTATCCACGATGACTTCATTCCTTTCGTATTTGAAACAGTTTATTAGTACGACGACGACGATGATGATAATGATAATTTAAATACTCTCAAGTGATTGTTGAAATGTGGTTGATGTTTCCCACAGTCTGACGGCGCCAGGTTGGTTAGTATCAACAGCCCCCAAGAGCATCAGTTTATTGTCAACTATCTCGCCAAACATCATAGCTCAGGGTGAGCAACACATTCCTGAACTCGATCTTTTCTAGTAGTGATACAGTGAGGTGCTATGGGTTTTGGTGTGGTGGTTGATGTGACTTATAGTCTCAGATATATTTATAGCCATACTTGTATAACTCGTCTGCGGGGGGAGGTTTGCGCACGCACGCGCGTATATGTGGTGCGCACTTGCACGACAGAGGAAAAGATAAAAGAAGCAAAAAAGCAGTCTTGAGTTGTTATACCAATGTTAATATTTTCCACTGAAATTTTTCATAAGCGTTTGTGCTGTAGACAAGACCGGTGGTACACAAGTGGGGTGGACACCGCAGGGCAGAGAAAGTGGTTGGGAGATGACCAGCCGATGAGCAACGATGCTGTTTACTGGAACAACCTTGATGACGCCGCTCCCTTGCAGCAGAATACGGAGCGCCACCTGGTGTACGAATACTCAGGTAGATGTCCCATGTTTCTAGAAACCCTGAATCCAGTGACGTCATTCGCTCTTCTCGACTTGCAAATATCATATAACGATATTGCAAGCTCCGTACTCAAAGTTTTAACTATGGGGATGTACAACAGAAAATTAGAAGAATGTTTATTGGTAGACAGACGGACAAAGAGAGAGAACAGGCATACGGATAGACAGAAATAATTTCAAAATTAAAGGGACACAATTAGCTATTTTTAAGGCGGTAAAGGGAGATTATCTACTAAATCATAAAGACCATGCTGATTTACGACAATAAACATCAACTCACTGTTCCAATGACAACAATAACAGTATTTTTAAGGTTTCGAAAGTAACATCGTAGACTTGAAAGTCTCGAAGACAAAATGAGACCAAAACAAACAAATAAACAAACAAAAACCACAAACTACAAAGCTTACCGCACCCTACGACGAAAAAACAAGTAACTGAAGGTTGAGTTGTCCTTTTCCTCACCAAGCTCCGAAACTGTGTCAATAATATTCCTGTTGCTTTCTACAGAGAGTCGGAGAACTTTCGGGTGGGCGTGGACAGCGAGAACTAAGGTCCTGGCATTCATCTGTGAAATAAGCCAGAAGGAAATATACCGTGTTTATCAGAAAAACAGAGACTTTTGTAAGTAAACAAGACAAGATTTCTTGCAGTCTTGACGGTAATTTTCTATTAATTATGCCGAGCTGTTGTTACTTATGCTACACTATAAGATTAAGATTTTAAATCGTTGAGATAAAAAAAATCAAATATAATAGAAAATAGCAGACCATGTAATGTTTAGTTTGTCTAATACCAATAGCAGACCATGTAATGTTAGTTTATTTAGTTTTTCGTGCGTCGTCAGAGTCATCGCGATTTAAACAGAGTTTGAAGTTCGAGAGAGCTGTTGATTATTGATTCAATGTAGTCTTTGCCCTGGGACATTTTTAGCCATGAAATCATTTAATAATAATCACACAATAATAATCCCATCGCACAATAACCACCTCACAACAGATGGTGAGAATATGGCAAAATATACAGATGGATACACGATACTAAAACTATAAAGATATAGGGATTACTTAACAGTGATACACAGTTTGAATAAATTTGTTTAAGTTAGTAAGTATAATTTTGGATTCAGCTTATGGGAGCGAACTCCAAAATCCTAACGACTGGATAACAGGACCCAAGATACTATTCCAGTCCAAAAGCGTTGTGTTTGCCGCAAGAGTGGACTCCATTAGCATTGAATGTTCGGCAAGCGGCAACCCGGCCCCACACTACCAGGTGAGAAAAAGTGGCATGAGGTGTAACTCTAGACAGCCATTTCTATTTGACCGTGGAATATTGTTCCTCAACATTATCTATTTGTCGCAAAGAAGTCTATAATTCTTTAGAGTCATCAACGTCAAGCAGGACATCACGAAAATGAATTTTATAAACACCTTGTTCTTCCTCATCAAAAACCTCTCTAATCATTAGAAGGCTGTGTCTCACTAAAGTCCTTTTTTGTCATTTCTTCTGTAGTGGTTTAAAAACTTTGGGAAAAGTGATCAAGTATCGATAACTGGGCAGACGAACACTCGTTATACAGTGACAAACGGTCGTCTGACTGTGGACATCCCCAACGAGAGACAAGACTCTGGAGAATACACCTGTGTGGCCGAGAACACCGCCGGCAAGGTCTTCAGTGGCCCCATACAGGTAGCCGGAGGATGTAAGTGGTTTCACTGCTCTTTTCTTCATTATCTTTAAATCAAAGAGTTGTTGCTAAGAACAAGCAGTGACGTGGTTGTTAAAGGGGAGATATTATCAATTATTTGCTGTCTTTTCAATTTGACGATATCATCTCATGAGCAATCATGTTTTTGTTAATTATGCATTACAAAAGCACAAGATGTATTGTCAAAGTATTTTTATTCAAACGCGTGTTGCAGATGTTGGAGAGTTCTCCAACGATAAGCCAGGTACGCGCACTGCTCTTAAATACCAAGGAGCAGTCCTGGACTGCAAGCCACCCAGTTTTAATCCTGGTATGTAATTATTTTCAACGAAAAACGGACATTTCTCTGAGAAATAGCAGCGTGTTTTAGGGATCCTTGTTGACGTACTTTCAAATAGGATTATTAGAAAATGTTTTAGAATATATATATATATCCGTTAGTTGACTTTGTCAGGTCGTTGATTTTATTTACTGATGATTGATTATCTGCTTTATTTTCCTCATCGAATGTCTTTTTTCCAAGATCAGCGTAAAATACATTTTACGAAACCGAATTTACACTTGTAAATATTCTCTCAAAGTATTGGTTACCTGTACAACAGTCTTATCAACACATTTCATATTAATCTAGACATAGCTCTAAATTGATTGCACCCACGTTTATAATAAAGTTTAATTTTGCTTTTTCGTTTTGTGCAACTTCAGCTCTGGTTTACCAGTGGATGAAGGCCAACCGGTTCCTTCGCCCTGAGATGAACCCGCACACGTTTCTATCGGAGAACGGGAAGCTGTACTTCTCCGAGGTGCAAGAAGCAGATGCTGCGGACTACCACTGCATCGTGACGCTGGTGGCTCTACCCGGCCAGCAGCTGGCCACCGCCCAACCTTTGACCCGCAACAGCCTCGGCATCCGCCTGCAGGTTGCTGGAGAAAGTAGGTCATATTTTTCTGGAGATAGTTTATCTCACATTTTCCCAGCACCGAGGTCACCTGTTGCCAGGCCTGCTTTTGATTTCTATAGAAAGAAGCGGATCGTTGTGTTGGGAGGCTAACCTGGAAAATACATGGGACGTCAATATTTAGTATTAACATACTCAACAAACATTTAGCAAAAGAAATGTTTCGCGATTTATTCATCATAACAACAAGAATTATAAGGGTTCAACTTTCTTTTTGCAAACAGGCTCTAACACCTTTGGACCGGAAATCCACAACGATTTTCCTGCTGTCTTTCCTCAAAACCCACTCGCAGGACAAGATTTGAGACTGGAATGCTTAGCTTATGGGCGGTATGGTTGCGAACGTTTGTGACGTAACGTGAACATGTTTTATCTACTCTTATAACCCGAAATACAAACAACTACACGTATTTCAGCTTTATTTTTCTTCATCGGCATCTCCATCTCTTTTATCCTACAAATAGTTTTCTGTTTCTGTTATTCTTGTGAGTCTTGTAATAATTTCTTCGCTTTGTAGTACATGAAGAAAGCAAATCAATCTCTCTCTCTTTCTCTCTCTTTCTCTCTCTTTCTCTCTCTTTCTCTCTCTTTCTCTCTCTCTCTTCCTCCTTCTCATGATAAATTAGGTGCACCACATGTCGGGTAGATCGAGGTAGATTTTGTACTAACAGCACTCGAGAAGCCCCAAACAAGAGACCTTCTGGACGATACTATCGCACTACCCACAGCACCATCCGCACGAGCTTGATCGTCTGCAAGTCTTTGTCTTCTGTCTTCCACAGCTTGCCACTGAATTATGTGTGGTCACGGGTGGATGGAGACCTGCCCATGGACCGTGTCACATTTGAAAGTCTCAACCGGATCATGCTCATACGGGACCTGCGGCTGGAGGATAGCGGGGAGTACACGTGCACCGTCAGAGGACCCAGTAACGTGGACTCGCGCAACATCACCGTCAACGTGGAAGGTGACGTCACAACAGTCACGTGAACTGTCTGTTAGTGCTACACCTGTAACTAGCTGGACACGATAGAAACAATCGTCTGTCTACACAATAGGGTTTCTAAAATTACTTGTCACATCTGTTATAAATATTTGTTATATTTATTGCAAAAGATGGCGTGTGATTGATGCTTCCATCAGCGACACGTATAAAATATCCGTGGCAAAAAAGGTTCGCGATAAGTTGACGGTATTTAACAATGAGAGGGTTTTTACAATGCTTTTTAAAGTAAGTTTAGTAAATTTTTTGTAGTAATTATGATTTCTGAATTGTTACTCCTTTTAAAAATCTTAAATGTGTCGAGTGCCTCATCATGATCTGTTACAATAGCTTCCCCTTACTTCCTGTTCCAACTGAGAGATCAGCATCTTGATGTTGGAAGTCAGCTGACCTGGGTGTGTGATGCAGTAGCTATCCCGACAGCCACTTATACCTGGTACAAAGATGGACAGATGCTGACCACCAACACAGACAAAGATATAACGGTAGTTGCCTTTTTTTGTGAATAGAATATTAAAACTCTCTAAGAGGTAAATAAGGAGGAAATGTTTATTCATGTTTCGACCTGGTTTCATTTTTAAAAAGTAATTTTAATTAGTCTCGAAAGGATGTGTATAGTTTCTAAGGAGAAGAAAAAAAACCCACCATAACTTTCAGTTATTTAACAGCTGGTCACGCATGCTGATAGGTATGTAGGCATCATATACAAACTCAGAAAACTGTATCGATATAGGAAACAAGGAGCACAGGGCATTGACCACGACAATTCCTTATTTACGAAAATGATAGAATAAACAAATAAATGTTTTTCATCTGACCTTTCATCTAAGATGAAGCTTGTGATAAGTTGCCAGCCTATTAAATAATAAGTCCTGAGACAGAAAGTAAAAGAGCGTGTGAGAGGGAGAAGCACAGATTGAAGGAACGACAGAGGGTGGGATAACGCAGCACGTGCTAATTTGTTTCCAAGGTGACGGGCAACGTTCTGACGATCGGCAGTGCAGACGCCAGTAAACACAACGGCATGTATGAGTGTTTGGCACACAACATGTTTGGCACAAACACCAGCGCTGCCCAAGTCAGAGTTCTAGGTAAGCGATGACGGCGAAGACGACGATGAGAATGATGACGACGATGATGATAAAATAGTAAACATAAAATAAATGAAAGTAAAATCAGCAAGTATGACAGATAAATTAGCTATTTTGCAGACTATATTATTGGGTAATATGGCGTATTGACGAATGAACCGAAGGAAATTTCACTGGCTGGAGGGCTCGATGGAAGGTAAATGAAAAGATTCCTCAAATAGATAGTAGCCCGTAAAAAGACAGTTCATAGTGCTGTCGGAGTAACAATTGCTTCATTTCAGCATTCAAACCATCTTTTGACAAAATGCCGGTTGCCAGCACCTTATCCGCGTCTGTGGGAGGAAACATCACCATCCACTGTCGGCCGGAGGCTGCCCCTCCGCCTGTCATCACGTGGACGCACAACGGGGCTTCGGTGGCAGGGAGTGGACACGCACAGGTACAGACAGAAGTTTTGAAAGAGCTTTCACCTTCACTGTTGGTCTTAGAAACTAATATTTTCGAGGGAAGACGTTTAAGTGCACTAGCTCTCCATTTATTTGCAAGGTGTGTGAACATGGTTCCGCTCTGTACAAGAAGGGTACTTTCTGTGCAGGCATCTAACTGTACACATGCACCCACTACCCTCACGTTTTAAAGTTCTGACACCTTCGGCTAGTATTGGTGTCATAATATACCTGTAGTACTCGATGATTCATAAATGGTTCAGAAATTACTAGTTTCAGAATAAAATCATATTTACGAGATCGATTTCATTATTTAGGACATTCTCAGTACTGATCAGGCAGAGGAAGAAAGATATAATTAAATAAATTAGATGACTTTTCCATGTTTGCGAAGGCTTCATATTGAGACCTCTCTCCTGTTTCTTCCTCTCTGTCCAGCAAATGCAGAATGGAGATTTAGTTCTGACCAGCCTGTCGATAGGAGACTCCGGCACCTACACTTGTACAGCTGAAAATTCCTTGGGATCAGCTTCATCTTCTGGCCAGCTTACAGTATTAAGTGAGTGTAAATCATAATTGTTTTCTTAACTTAGAAAGCCATCTTTGTTTCTGTTTGTACATATGAGTGAATCAATCAACAAGCGCATTGGTTAATTATGTTGTTTAAATGTTTTGCGCCTGTCATATGTCTTGGGTAGGAGCAACTTGTTAAAGCCAATGTAAATCAACCACAATATTATTTCTTCTTGTCTGCGGGCATGCTTATGAACCTGTTTATACTCCTATAGGCACCACAACTCTCAGCTACGCCCCACAAGCACAGGAAGTGTTCCAGAACGAGACTGCGCATGTCAGCTGCCAGGCTTCCTACTCCGTCAACAGGACAGACCTCGCGTACGTCTGGTATTTCAACGACAAGCTTCTCGACTTTGACATCGACCCCTCGTACAAAATAGTGAGTTTAGTCTCCATAGCCCGATGGCAGGCGACGAACTCTAATACTACTACTAATGATGATGTGATGATGATGATGATGATGATGATGATGATGATGATGATGATGATAATAATAATAATGATAATATGGTATATGTATGCGTGTTTTTGAGTATATTTGGGAATGATTTATAAAGCCATTTATATTATTGATTGATTGATTTGTGTGCTTCGAACAGGGCGACGCTAGAGGAATCAACGGCCTGTATATAGTGGGCGCCCAGTTTAAACACGAGGGTTGGTACGAGTGTCGCGCTACGACAGTCTTTGACAGCATCGGCGGCAAAGCCTACCTCACCGTCAAAGGTTAGAGATCAGTCGTTATTATTTCTTGCCTTTTGCAAAGCTTAAGCTTTTCTAATAGTCTAAAGATGTGGCTATCACACTGAGTTACAGATTCCAATACTTCTGATTTGTTGCACTGAGCATCGAGGCGTATCGAATCGTACACTGAATGACTATTCCATAATTGATTACTAGTTAGCCTAGTTAGAGCAAGAGAGAGAGATGGGGAAACGGAAAGACAAACAGATGGAAAGAAGAAAAATGAGCAAAATGACAAGCACTTCAATCTGATTACAACATCGTCCAACTTTGAATTGAAATCAGCGTTCATTGCCAGGGCCACCAGAGGAGCCGGGGGGCCTGCACGTGCACCAGATGCTGAACAGACAGGTAGAACTGTGGTGGCAGCCAGGTAGGACTCGTGGCGACGTCGTCACGCAGTACCTCATCGAGTACAGGAGCGACATCAGTCCTACCTGGCGAACTCTCGAGGCGGGTTAGTAACTCACTGCTTTGCTTCTTATATCACGTGATGTACGCTTACCTTTTAATCTGTCACGACGGTATTTTGCTTTTGATCAGATTCTGCAGTAAACCATCAAAGTAAAAGTAAAATAAATAATTAATTAAATAAATAACCATTTGATCAACACTACTTCCTTTTTCCAAGCATGAGTGATGGTCTGATTAATGAAGAAAATTAACATTCATGATGAGTTATGGCGATGATTTATCTCTCAGTAGAGAGCTAGAAATAATTCACTGCAGCTATTATTATTTTTTTTCTTTTTCTTCCTCCTATCATAGGAATCAGCGCCTCCGCAACCATGATCAACGAATACCCACAGTGGCGGAGTTACACCACTGGGGACACGCTCTCCCCCGGATGCTCTTATCAGTTCCGAGTGTCGGCTGCCAGTCAGAACTTTGGTTACGGCCACCCGAGTCTACCATCAGGTTCACGGCCTTCATGACTGTTGAACTTCTGTGTCGCCTTGTCTTGCTTTACTTTGTTTTGTTATACTTTGAAAAATATAAAAGTGTCCTTAAATGATCTATGATGCGCTTTTCATGGTTTGTTGCCAATTGTTATTGTGTGGACCTTTTCATGCTGTATTAATGTGAAGTATTCCACTTGATTTCTTTGGTTTCACTGTGTAAAATAATATTTAATTATCTCCTCGTGTTACTTTAGCAATCTTAATTTTAGCTTTCTTATAACATTGCGAAGAAGGTAAATTAACACATTTTATTTATTAACGAGCTAGTTCTCTGTCCTTTTTCTAGACTATGTCAAACTGCCTGACGCCGCGCCAATCTATGCAACAGACTTAGTTACAGGTGGAGCAGGGTCTGTAGGGATGCTGAACATCCGGTGGAAAGTGAGTGTCAAGGTTCCTATTGCTACCTCTCCCTGCATCCCCATCCAGTGCCATGGCCAGTACATTTGAATTAGAATTGTCCTCGATTAACTACTGTACTGAAATAACAACACTTTGATTAGTTTTTGTGATCTGTACTCAAGTAATTAACTCGACAGGTAAGGGCATTTATTCTCCTGAACCAAGTGTAACTTCCCTTTCGTCTATCTCGGTGTTCACATGTTCACTGCTGTGTCCGTTTCTCTTGTTGACAGCCTCTGCCACCTGAGCAGCATGGAGGCAGTGGGCTGTACTACAAGGTGTACTGGCGTCTACACGACCAACCAACTGAGAAATGGCGCAATGTAAGCTCTCATACACTCCATCTGTGCAATCAAACATTTATCGGAGAAGATCGAGTCTCACCAAGCGTCTTTGATTACACTCATAGGCACATATTAACATAAGAGACTTTCACTCGTACTTGAGACAAAGTATTTTGACAATTTTTTAAAATATTATCCTTTAAAGTTTATTAAGATCTTATGCTGTCTATAAATCAGGACAACTTCCAGTATGTTTAAAATTTGTGGTACAGGCCTTAAAAGTTTTGGATGAATGAAATGTACCTTATGCATATCGAAACAGCCATTTTTTTCTTAGTTGAAATCTTTAAGAGATTAAATTGTTCATTACATTAGTAACCGTTGTGAAAATAAAGCTAGTTTTATACAGCGCTACAAAATTTAATCAGCTTCATTCCATTGTCCTGCAAACTATATCTATTCTAACCAGGACAGACTTTTGTTTTCGTCCATCAGAGCACACAGAAGGTGTACGGCGACAACGTGGACCGCGATGGCATGCTTGCCTTTCATCAGTTGGTGGGCACGGAGATGTACTACACACCATATGATGTCATGGTCCAGGCCATCAACAATGTCGGTCCAGGACCCAACAGTTCTGTTGAAGTCGTATATTCTGCTGAAGACTGTGAGTTTTGATGCTTTTGTTTTTACTTAGTTTTTTTTTTTTTTTTGGTTGTAATTGTTCATCTGTTCTTGCTCTCGTTCTTCCTAATGCTGATCGGATGAAATTTTCCAATCCGATTGGTGGGCCTCGTGGTCCCTATAACAGTTTGACTTTTATTCTTTCATATCTCTTTCATTAGCCAAAAAATATGAATTAGTGACCACAAAAGGGAGAAATTATTTTTTGTAACCTGTGAAGTATTGCAACAGCACACTGACTGATCTTGAAAGTAAATTTTGTGTAATTTTTAGAAGAGGCATTGAAAAAACTGAAACGAAGGCAGTGTCTCACACTGGAGTATAAAGGCCCCTCTAAGACACACACGTTGTTTTGCGGGTGGTTATCTTGGGGACCAATCCCGGTACCTGATTGAACCTCCATTATACCAATATGAAACTAGGTAACGGAAGTGAGCATTAGGTGGCTTGGTTTATTTAGCATTGCTTTGAATTATGGGGAGATTTGGCAACAAAGGCAGAGGAAACCGGTGTACTCGGAGAAAACACTCGGGGGCTCGCCCCTCGAGTTCGGCCCATCCAGAGGAAGTAAGCGTGGTCATACACGAAATCTTATGCAAATGAAATGCACGTGTTAATATAATTAACTTCTCCAGTTGCCTGATTTGACTGTCGTTACCACAGTGCCACAAACAACACCGCAAAAGGTGAAGAACTCTGCCATAAACGCAACCGCTATGATGGTGACATGGGAGCTACCTAACAGAACAAGGGAAGACCTGAGGGGCAAAATCTTGGGGTTTCAGGTAAAAAAAAAAGAACTTGTTATAACGTTTTCTTTTCTGTCTGATGAAGAGGACGCATTCTACTCACAACCTACGAACACCAGTAACGCCTCCACCTATTAACTCTAACCACCCTGAAACTTCTCCAAATAAAATCTATGACCATTGTATATAGTACAACTTTTGATTTTAGGTAATAATCCTGTTATCATCTCTTTGTCTATGTTTATGAAATTTGTTGGGAAAAATACAATAAAAGTAGCTTAGCTTGTGGATACCATTATCACCAGAAAACATGGGGATAAAATTATATTAGAAATTAGTTATTATATCTGACAGTTATTACTTGTAATAATTCAGGGTTTCATACACTGACCATTTGCTGCTGCTGCTGCTGCTGCTGCTGCTGCTGCTGATGATGATGATAAAATATTTATATCAGATACGTGCAGTCTGTAAATGAAGCAATCACAACGAAATAGTGGATTTATACTAGGAAAAAGCAATAATGCGAAAAGTTAGATGGTTAGCAAGTCAGGGAATGGACGTCACTCCAATCTATGTACTAGTACAATGTACAGCTCAATACATTTTTAATACACTCTTGCGCTGTGAGACTTTAAAAAACCTTTGATTTGTCTTCTGTCAGGTCAACTACTGGGATATGAATGAAGAGAGAACCAACTCCTGGTATTACCGTACTTACGGCGAGGAGATGAGAGCCGTAGTCATCGGTTTGAAAGGCAACGGCGACTACTGGGTGGACGTGCAAGTCTTCAACACCGCGGGCCTCAGTCGGCCTAGCGGCAGAACGTACATGCCACCCAACTATGACCGTGAGTGTCACGTGATTTTTTAATACTTCATGGAGGAATGATCTACTAGCAACGCGGACATAAATTTTTGAGTGGAAATCTACCATATACGGACAATTGCAGTGTAAGAATAACACAAGACAAAAGCTTTAGGAACAGCATAAAGAGTATTGCTACTCAAGGATGTGTGGCTTTGACAGTATTTTTATATGTCCGTTGTGTACAAACTTGTCAAGCAAAGTAACATTTTTTTAATCTGAAGGTAAGACAGTAATAGCTTGACTGAGGTGAGTAGACAGTATGTATATGCTGCGTGTTTGACCAGCGTTGTACACGTGACAAGTGTCAAAGACTTGACTCACATTTTTACCGAAAATCTTTAGTTTATACTCATCAACTCTGAGCATGAGACCTATAGCTCTATGCACTATAACCAAATGAAGGGAATATTTTATGTCTATCAGCGCCTCACGCGTATCCGGACTTCGTGACGGTCAGTTCGGACGGCCCGGAAAGTGTCAGGGTGTCCTGGCGAGGTGTTTCCACTACCATTGTGGAATCACCTGTCAAAGGCTACAAGGTAAGCCCCGCCCTCGATTGTTACCTTGGACATTCCTGGTGCCACGTTCTTGTGGATATGGTGGTGATTGGAAAATTGTCTATCGAGAAATAAGAGGAGTTAAGATGGGGAAAAACTCCGAATTTAGAGGTGCTAGCATCTTGTTCTGAGCTTAGCTCAGTGATTTAAAAAGGAGCTCCACCCTTATAGACCTTTACTAGCAAGGTCTGCCTGACTGTCGTGTGTTGCTGTCGTCGTCCAGATCTGGTGGTGGCCGTCCACAGACAACATCCGAACCGCAAAAGAACTCAAGCTGCGGAAAGTCTTCAGTGGAGTCTTGCACGGTGTCGAGAAGGATACCCTCTACAAGCTCAGGGTCTTGGCCTGGGGAATAGGTGGTGATGGAGCAAAGTCTGTCCCGACATACTTCACCCTTGGTAATTCCCTCTTGATTTCTTGCCTGCTTACTTAACATTTTTTTTTATCAGTATTTTTATTACATTCCTACTTCAGCATCATAACCTGCATAAGCGTATACAGACATTCCAGCGACCAGAAAAAGTAGTTAGAACACAAAAGTTCAATCATTATTCTATGCTTTTACCTTCTACAGGTGGGCAGATACAAATGGACCCCTTAACTAGCGAGGTTCTGGCCTCCTGTGGACTGACGAAGCCCTGTCTGATTATTCTTCTGCTGTGTCATTTCGCAATCCTTCTATCCCGCACGATGTACAGCTGAAGAGAAGTGCAACCCGATTTCCGTGTCACGCCCGACACAAAAAAGTATTCATACGTACAAACAAATTCATGCTTTACATAACAATATTCATTTACAAATACAGGAATGAGAACAAGACTAGCATCCTGTAAAATCTTATCGCAGCTAAAAGATTAAGACGCCGAACAAGACTGATATCTATAAGTGACTTTTCTAGGGAAGGTCACATGCTGCATCGTGTTCACATTTATCAAACAGTCCTTTTTTCCGATATCATATTTCCTTGGGTAACACTAGGTAGCTGCTTGACTACTTTTTAAGCCATCTCTTTCTCTTCTTCCACATCCTCCAGTAAGTGAAACTCACGTGTATTTTTCATTTACGAAATTGTCCAATGACTTGTCCTCCGTGACTATAAGTGTTATCAGGTTTTCTTTCACAAGAGGTTAAGCAATAACTGAGTGCACATGTACCAGCGAGGGACGAGGGACAAGAGTGTGACAGTGTGTGAAATGAAGCTCAATGAACTTTATTAAGACTAAAATGGAAAGTCGGGGATTTGAGGCACACGGCTGCCATAGCGAATACATCTTTCCTAGTTGTTTCAGTAAAGAAATGTGTTCTATTGTTTGTACATGGTATTCATATAATCGGATTGTTGAATTATTATTCAATTTAACGTCCGATTCTGATTTGATTAATGATCTACTGTTTATGTAACTTGTTCATAATTCGCTTTTACGTATATGATATAACGTGGCAGATATAATAAATAAAACTTTGATTTATTTTTACAACCCGATTTTGTTCAGTAATGTATTCATTCATAACAAAAATGTTTTTGTGTCTGTGACATTTTAAACATTGTGAATCTGCTTTCTTTTTCCTTTCTCAATCCCTCGTGTGACATAACCTATATCCTCCATAAACACATTGATTGTGCTGTGATAATTCTCTTCCTTCCACAAAACACACCACACAAGAGTATTGACATCCATATCATCAAATACCTCAATCCTGCAATCAACGCAGCAAGTAAGTTCGATAACATTGTGAGGGCACTGCCATATAAGCTTTGTTCCTCTAGATGTGTTTGAGAGGATAAGTCTTCGAAAAAAATATTGTTTGCCATTTCTTTCTTTCTTTCTCTCTCTCTCTAGCACACACACACACACCCGTTAGCAAATTAAACAAGAGTTCGGGTGGACAGGATAACACGTGATATGTTGTTATAAGTGGTTTCCGGTGATAAAGTTATCGTAGTTTGTGATACCCTGGTTCTTGAGAACATCCTGCGCATTCTAGCTCGCATGCTCATAGTCGGGTAGAGCTGTAAAGACAGCATTCTACTTAGAAATCAACTCTACCGAGAAGACTCAAAGAACGGAGCTAATATGGCCATGGCGCTGTGGTTTGTTCTGAGTTTACTGTCTCCATTGACTGGTAAGTATTTTGGTTTTTGTCAGCAGTCATCTGTCTTCTGGTGTCCAGAGCTGTCTACGTATACACTTCTATATTTCTTAGCTTAAGAGATATATAGAATACACCCCTACTGAGTATACTAGTTCAGTAAGATAAATGAGGAGTACGATGAGATGGATGAGGTTTATGTTTAGAAGGATATGATTAGTGAACATAGAGTGAAAAATGTAAATGACAGAGTGAGAATGCATGGTCTTATGGTGTCAAGATTTACATGAAACTGAATGAAATTTGATGTTTCACGCTTATGCGAACCGAAAGATTTGAAAAGCACAGCACGGCCAGTCAGGCACACGTGGCAAAGGTCAAGTGTACGAAATCTGTTTACACTAATCACGCAGACGAACATATATTTAACATTTTACATGTATCACAGTGCCTTTTACAGTGTGGATGTTCAGAAGAAAACTGAAAAATAACATACACAGCATGCATATGAGTGTGTAAAGTAAAGAAGGGTGAGATTATTCAGATGAGTTGAGCATACAAGGGGATGAAGAAAAGTTGATGAAAAGAAAAATTAAGGTGGACGGTGTATGGTAATAAAAAGATATTGTGATAGAAGGTGACGTGGTAATGAAAGGAGATGCATGAGAAGAATAGTTTGTTCGGCAACAAAGATGGAATTCCAATTTTAGTTAACTTTTGTCTTTCAGTTGGTGCTTCAACCACTCTTTACACATATCTACAGACAAGTACATCTCCACCGTATACAGTCCCTATGACTGAGACTACGACTACTTTTGCTCCAATAGGAACGGTAAATTCTAATATCGCACAAGGTATGTCTACTTTGTCCACGCTCTTTCTTTGACAGTTACATCCAGTCCTCAATCAAAACAAAACAAAACAAAACACAACAAAACAAAACAAAACAAAACAAAACACACACAGGCTAAAGATACAATTGTACACCGGTAATCACTTGTCTTTTCTGTAAAATTAGTACATTGCATTGTTAAACTCAGTACAACTGAGTTATGATGTCAAGGATGTGAGAAACTATATATTGACAGGAAACGAACTCCAGCTGACAGTCAATCCAAATGAGATCGTTTTGGGAGTGACCCCTGATCTTACCCTGCATTGCACACCGGGACTGAAAGATGACCTGTCCATTATCATGATGCTTCAGATTAGTCACCTACTCAACGGAACAAGGACACTCATCGCTGATGTCACGCCCTCTGGTACGCGCGTGTCACACGTGCAGTACACCAACGCAAAAGTTACAGGTTGACAAAGTTTTTTTTTTAACAACTAATTGAAGTAGCTAATAAGGGCTTTTAATTAAAAAGTACTTGTAAAGGGTACTCCAATAAAACAAATCAATAAATGAGCGTTTTGTAGAAAAAGTCACTCTTAAATCCAGGTTGAATAGAAAACATCCCCCAACATTTGAATTTGGGCATGTTAGGGCACAAGCAGCACATCAGTATGTAGGACCAAGGTCCCACCTGTAAAGCATAAAGTATAGAGAAGTGATCTTATTCACAAAACAACACAATGATGCGCTATGCATCACGTGGTCGTGTGAAGTGCACAGACATCCCTCCACTTCCTGAGCTCGTGAGAAGTTCGCAGATATTTTGTGAGGTTGATATATGGGGAAACTAGTCCAACTGCCCTGCTCTCTCTCTCTCACTAACTTTTGATGTAAGCGGTGTTACAATGTGGTGCAGGGAACATACCAAGGTATGGGGTCGTAGGTGCCTTTCTGACGGTAGCCGTGTCCAGACCTGGAGTCACAGACGGTGGTCAGTACGAATGCTCCCTCTCAGGCCTTGACTCCACAGAGCTGCTGACGACCAAAAGTGTCACAACAGTCGTGTCTGTTCTCGGTAAGCAAATCTATGTTTTCATATTGTGCTCGTGTGCCTCACTGGCACCCATTCTTGTTTACTTTGAGGTTTTTCGTTCATTCCTTTGTGTGTTTGTTTCTTTTTTCCCCCCCTTTTTTTTTGTTTTGCGAACTGAAAATTCGTCACAAGCATCGATGACGTGGAAGCGATGTTGACCGTGTAGTTGTGTCGTCGATGGAAGCCTAGATAACTACTTGGTTGTCTTTGTATCACACACTATGTGGTCTGTCGCTGTCACGTATGTCCGTGTGTTTGATTATATTAATATCTAGCCAGTATGATGTCATGTTTCTGCTTGTATACATACATTCACAGCGAGAGGGAGACAGAAAGAAAGCAATGTAACCCGCAATTTACAACAGTTGATCTTCTTTTTCCTGTTATACAGATCTTAACGAAATCTCATCGCAAATCAGGGAACTCAGACAGGAAGTGAGCGAAGGAGGTATACTACTCCTTTCTGTTTTCTCCTTGTTTTCATAAATTATTAATGCATACAAATACAGGGATAGACAATTACAGACAAGAAAAACGTCTACCAGACTGGACTGAAACAACGATTAACTTTAACAATCAGTGAGAAATTAGATGATACTAGATGACGACTGACCCTATAGCGCTTAAGAACAAGAACGAAACATGAACAGCGTACGAGGGACAGGAAAACAAATAACATATGAGCTGTAAAAGAATAAACAACCGTACTAAAAAACGAAGAATAAAATCAAATACAGAAAAACACAAAGAGGAACCAAATCACAAGAACACGAGCTGAGAGTAACATGATATTGCAAAAGGATGTGAAAAAGGACTAGCATTATGGAAAAGGTTGTTATTGATGATGATGATAATAATAATAATTAGGAATTTATAACGCCCAATACCTCAGCCAAAGGCGAACTTATTGCGCTGAACAAGATCATAAAATAGGAACAAAGATGTAGAACAAGTTAACAAAAAATAACAAAGATGTAGAACAAAATCACAAAATAGTAACAAAGATGTCGAAGGAAAAACAAGGCGAGGACTCACTGCGTTCCGTAAGTAAAGGGAGATCACTGTAGATGTAACGGTGACGACTCGGAGAACAAGTTAGTGACATCAGGAGAATACTGGGACGATATTGAGTAATCTTGAGAATATGAAGAAATGTTATTATATGAAACTGCAAAAGGGTTATCATCACTTCAGTTTACTCAATGTAGCTCAAAGTCGCTGCCGAAGCGAGTGAAGCGGGTGGAATGAAATCCAGTCAATAGATCCCAACAGTTCGCACTTCAAAATAACATTATATATACCGTCCTGTTGCAAACCAGACAGGAAGGAAACGTAGCAGAAGCACATGTAAATATGAAGGTCCAACACTTTTATCCAAATCGAATCACGAGAACAACACATAAACAATATCAAGTAGAGCCGATCCCCTCAGCCTGTTAGGCGAAGGGACACAACTCTCAGCCACTTGTGTGAATGAACTGTTCCATGCTTTCTCTCTCTCTCTAGTAATATCAGAGAGCTTAGATGTAGAGAGGGTGCACTCCTTCTTTATCCTTACTTGTTAAGAAAAGTAGTGACGGAGTTGCGTCCCTTCGAAAAAAGATGCTACGCCGCAGTTGCTACTATCAACCACTACTAAACAAAGTCGTCGCTAGCAGTGTTTATCTTTGGAGTAAATGTCTAGGTGTTTGCGATATCAAATGACCTTTATCTAAGAACAGATTTTTGTGTCTTTTATTCATGGGAATTGCTTAGATGAGGGTAGTTTGGGAGAGTTTTAATACATGTATGACAGCTGACTATATTTAAAAAGGATAACTTTTATAAATTCAAACAGCACATCCATGAGCACAAATTTGCATTTATTTAAAATCCATAAAAATCTAATTTATGAGAATTTATTAATATGAGAAAAGCAGTTAAAAACAGAATTACACATGAATATAAACAAGCCACATTCAGAATACTTGCTCACATATACTGAGACATATAGATTTCTGTTTACATACAAGCATGGGCAATAAATTCTCACACAAATCATAATAATCATAATTAATAACAAATCATAATACTACTATTAATAATAATGTATATATTTATATACATTCATATCCCTTGTAAGAACATTGGTTGACAATTTAAAGATAACAGCTATGCTTACTATGAAATATACAGCAAGCAGGTACTCAAAAGGGATCATTCTCACATGTACTTTAAATGAAGATTTATAACATTTTCTTTCACACTTTTCTATAATAATTTTAAATTACTTTAGCTTAAAAGCTACAAATGATGTAACTTTAACATTTTTTTATTTCTTTTTGCTCCTTTTTCAAAAAAGGACACAGAGCTATCTTTCAAAGAAAAACATTGATAAATAGATTAATCACACTTCCTTTCAGATCACATGCACCATGTGGACAACAGAGGTCAATGCTTTTTAGCTCTTCCCACAGAAGTCGAATCAACTGAGATTTAACTTTTTTCCCAGGAAGTAACTGGTCAATATTTTTACAACATGTACACTCTAATATCTTGACTGTCTCACTCAGAATTTTTGTTTTTTTGGTGGTGGTTGTATGGAGAAAATGGCTAGAGAGTCACTACAGTTATCATCAAAATTATTGAAAGTGATATTTACTTTATCAATAATGTCTTTGTCATTTAAACAATCGATGTCATGGTCATAGTCATTCTTGTCAATATCTACATTACATATCATTATGTCCTGTTGTTTGTCAGTGGTCACAGATGTCAGAGTCAATAAAGAGCTGTCATTGTCCTTCTGGCAATTAGTTCCACTACTGTGATGAAACAGGTTCTCAATCATGATCTGACGGAAGAATAATCTAAACTGTTCTGCAGTGGGATTATGCAGATGCTCCCTCTTTCCCTGAAAGCAAGAAAAAAAAGTCTTCTAAGCAGTCGTGATTCAGTTTTTCTGTAAGAAGTAATGAAATACCATGATTTGTCTGAAGCTCATCAAAAAGCTCAAGCAGAGCCTGCACAGTCATCTTCCACCCTGTCAGACAAGGTAGTGCATTGGATGAGGGTGTTTCAACAGTGTGCAACCATTGCAAAGTGTCACAGAGAAACTCTTTATGCCCAGATGCAAGCTATGATCATCATTAGCCTTATGTGCCAGTTAGAGTGATCTCTCATGATAAATGTTAATTAAAAAATAAAATATGACAGAAACAAAGGCCCATGATGGTAAAATATGGCTTAGTAATATATATTGGAATATATCATTATCTAATAATCATAAGTTATCAACCTTGAATGGTGGATTTGGAATGGCGAAAATTGTGGGTACTGCATTCCAGACAAGACTTTTTTGGGGGTTTGACAGTTGTACTGACTTTCCTCGAAATGATCCGAGCAAAGACAGTATCCTTTTCCATATACATCAGATGGTGTAAGATGGTCAAAATCTTTCCTTCTCGTAAAGTTCATCCATATTTTGCACCTGTTGTAATGATTTTTTCAATATATTAATAACAAATCTTTTTATAACACCTCACCCCAGTGACGAATGCCTTAAATGAAAATACTATAACAAATTTAAATAGGTTTGTAATCAGATAAGTGAGAATTCATCACATAGTTTCACAGTATAATCAGTAAAGTCGTTTTAATAATCATAGAAATCGAGCAAACGCCTTGTAGTAGACTGCTCTCAACTACAGTACACTTATGGATCGTAATTTGAGAATAAATTTGTAGCTTACCTCTCTTCGTCCTTTGGGAAATTGTGGAAACGTTTTTCTTTTGAGGTTGATTTAAATCTGGCGTTCTGACAGTTAATTGCAGAACAAAATTGCCCACCTTGCCTCAGACGATCGCTTTGTGCCGTGTTGTTTCGTAGCATCCAATTACGAAAGATAACTCTAACCGACGAGTTTTCCCGCGGTCACGAGTGAACCCTCTCTACATCTAAGCTCTCTGGTAATATTACATACACCTCAAAGGCAATAATAACAGACGAGTTTCCCTTACTAAATATCAGCTGACTCACGCAATGTACCACGCAAAGGGCAGCCATCAACTTCTATTAAAATAAATTACTATCAGATTAGAATAGACATCTTAATACATTTATAGCCTTCTCACAAATTTCTACTGATCAGTAGTTTAAGGCAGAAGTTACAACCAACTTACAATAATACATCTTTGTATTGTTGCAAACAAATAAAAATTGACCACAGCCAAACTGTTTGTTTTTTTAGCCAGAAAGTACGAGCAACTGGAAGAAGAAGTGCGTAAACTGGAGACTGCACGAGGTGTGTAGGTTCATTGGATTGCTTGTTTAGATAAGTATTTTAGATCCTAGTGATGAGTGTGGTTGTAACATCTGCTTAGATACTTGTGTCGTGAGTCCCGTGAAAATTATTTTTTTAGGTAATTGCGATTTTAGATTATGTCCACTAAGGTAACGCAAATATTTTGCTCACAAAAGTTCCTTCAACGAACTTCCTATCTCTAGTAGTTGCCCTTTGGTCAGTATTTGCTGAATTAAGAGTTTTGGTTATAGTTAGTATTGTTTTAATAATGATCAGAATTCATCATTATATCTTTAGACATCTTAAAAACAACTAATTACTAATTATGTTGTAGCTTAGAATACCTGTTTGTTTTGTATTTTGCTTTAATAAAATATTTTTTTTAAAAGAAAATCTTTGTTTCTGATTAGAGTTCTTTTCGTTTATAGTCGTCGTGGGGTCAGTATGCCCCATGTAACTGCTAAGTCATTTCTTTTTCAAGGCCATTGGGACCGGATGTTTACATGTTATGCTGTGTGTTTTAGGTGTTGCCTTTGCGGCATTCCTGTCCATTGATGTTGATGCTTCCAGAGGGCGACTTCTCTTCGACATGGAGACTGTAGACACCAGAGGTGAACTGTTTTATACAATGAAATTTGGTGTTCGCTTAAATCCTTTTTACCTACCGGCTATTTTTTTTTTTATTTAAAAAAAGCCGTTTCCTTAATGGTACTGATAATAATTAAAAAAATGCAACATCTCTCTCTCTCTCTCTCTCACACACACAAACACACAGAGGCCCGCCGACAGCCAGCACGGGCCCCAGGACAGACGACTTCTTCGGGCCCTTTGTAATCGTAAATTATTTTCCCAATATATAATATGCTTACAGTTCGATTGACCAAGGCCGGGCCCACTTCACAGGCACAGGACCGGGGACAGAATCCCCCAACATTAGTCTTCCCCCTCTCGTCAGGCCTGCGCACACACATACAAACAAAGAGTATTGTAAGATGTTAAAAAAAAGCATTGTTATGTTAAAAAAATCGTATATGAATGTGATCGCAGACTCATTTGCTAGTGGAGCGTACATCGTGCCCGAAGCAGGAAACTACCTGCTAGTCCTGCAGATAGCGGTCAAAGCCGGAGGTCACATAATCGCTGACCTGCGTCACGACGGGAGGCCACTCGGCCGTGTCATTGCCAACGGATGGTACGAGGACGGGCAAGCCAGCACATCTGTCATCGCGCTGCTGAGGCAAGGAGAGATAATTGATGTAGAAGTGGTGCAGCATTACAACTCAACTAGGCTGTTGAGTTCTCAAGCCACCTTCCTATCTGGTCGCATGTTGTGAGTTATCTCCCTTCCCACCCAACGCATGACCTGTTGTAGGTTTTCGTACACATTTTACACATTTCTGGATTTGCTAGATTACTTTGATTACCTGTTTGAAATAACTATTTCTCTTTAGCTAATTTGTCGAAAAACTGTGTCTTTAAAAACAAATTAGTAACATTTTCAGAAGTGGTAACATTGGTTCCCAGTCACTTAATCCCCAGACACTTCATCCCCGACACTTAATCCCCGATACTTCATCCCCTAGACTTTTAATCCCTAAGCACTTCATCCCCAGACACTTAATCCCTAAACTAAATCCTTAACTATAAAAATTATGAGGTCAGCGAAAAATTTAATTGAAATTCAAATAATTCAAATTCAAATCACGCTATTAACTTCAACGTCATTTGAACATCTACAACATTAGTTAAAGTTCATATAAGCTAGTAAATTTAATGTTCTTCAACAATATGATATGAAAATTGTTCTTGAGTGTTCGCGAGGTAATAGCTGTTAATCAATATGAAAGGTAAAAAAGTGTCGGGGATTAAGTGTCGGGGATGAAGTGTCTGGGGATTAAAAGTCTAGGGGATGAAGTGTCGGGGATTAAGTGTCGGGGATGAAGTGTCTGGGGATTAAGTGACCGGACACCGGTAACATTAATAGTTAATGGTAATATTTCATCATCAAAATAATATAAATATGAAATATAAAACTTTCTGACAATGTTAACAAGCTGACGTTGGATCATGTCACACACACACACACACGCACACACATTGTCAGGCTATGACTTGTACCTCAAGAAATTATATACTATGGAATGGTTTAAGTACAACTGCGCATCACTAGCAGCGTCTTCATTCAACTAGCATTTCAACCATTTTTAAATGTTAAAACGAAGGATTTCTCAATAAAATTATTATTTTCGACGTGCTTTTTGTTTCTTATGGTTCTGACAGTTTGCCTGGCCATTGTTTTTGCATTTTGCAACTTATATGGTGTATGAGCTTTTCTAAGAGAAATACTGAACTTTTCCATAACTGTAGGCAAGTAGGACCTCAAATATATTATGGTTTTCATGTCAGCAAGTAAACAGTAAGCAGGTACTGTGTCTGGAACAGATGACCTACACTACATTTTCCCTCGCTTGTCTACATTCATACGATGTTGCAAGCACTGTTGAATCACGAGCAAGCAGGTGCAATAATATTCAAAGTCTAGAGAGCAATGCTGGCTTGAATAAGGGCCAACCCGTATGACCAGCCCTGTCAAGCCCAGGCTAGGGAGAAAGGGGCAGAGGCATGTTAGAATATGTCGATAGAAAATCAGGATGTCAGCAGCCACTTAACGAAGCTACTCGCTTTCTCAAGGACTATAAAGGGCCACAGAATGAACCGGATGAACCTGCAGCCGCATTCATGAAGCAGTGGTTAGTCGCTAACCTTAGGCAAAATGAAGCCGGTCAAAGAACAAAGTCGTCTCAGTAGTTAGGTCGCATTGTCCAGATCCTCTGATATTTATGTTATTTTATCTTAGTCTACCATTTTCCACTGATTTATAACTACGGTCCTAAAGCAACATTCGCTGAGTCTGGGCGCAACTTCATAAATGCGGAGAGGAGACGTTTGCTCGGTGACGACGACTTACCTTTGCTTCATGGACACGACCCCTGGATGACTGGGACCTGTGTGTCCCGCAAGCGTCAGTCCAGTGTGGTAGGATGAATATACATAGACCTGGTATCTGGTATCGACCATCCATATCAGTAAACAGAATGTCAAGATAAGATATCATCGCATAGTGGTAACAATGGCAGTGAGATAAAAGTCGTTTATCGTATCTGCTGCATAACATGTACATCAGCCCTCCTTCCGCTGCAGTTGACTGTTTACAAAAACATTAATAAGTGGCCTTGACATTCCGTTGTTTTGTGGATAACCATTTTTTTCTTTTACGTTTTTTGTTCCCTCTGAAATTCATATGGCTTTTTTTTGTATTTTAATAATAGTTCCCTGTATCTTTGTGGCTTCATTCATGACAAAGAAAAGGTTACTGAGTGCTCATCTGCCCGCGACAAAAGAGGGAGGAGAGTGCTAAGTGTTTACTAGACAGTATGAGAAATGAACCTTAGAGGGTTAAACCCCTAGGGTTTCACACCTTTTGCATGGTAACGGAGGATTTGTAGGGCGATGGATAGGTAAATTATAGGGTTTTTCATTCTTTAAGTTTATAATCTTCTCTCGGTAGTCAGAACAATGTTCTACTGCACTTACAATACAGTTCTATACATGTCACATGAAATAATAAATTCTTATATTGTACTAAACTAAAAGTTTGATTCTTGTATAAACGTTCATTTTCTGCCACAAAGGGTGTATTTGAGACAGAGCTACTTAATTTAAAATTATGATCTACTTTGAGAACGACAACAAATAATCTCCTTAAGTATATCTTAAACTCTTGCAACATATTGTACATTTCTATACACTATTCTTAGTTTATTCAAACAATCAACATTGATAAGAAGCACAACACAAAACAGTCAATATTTGTGTATCCGTTTTAGTGCATGACTTCATTGAACTTTGAACTCATCAAACTTATCTCTTGACGGTACGTAGTGAGAGAAACCGGATTCAAATGATTCTGTACAATCGTTTTTTCAACTGCACCTGACAATCAAATAGTTTCTATCTACTGATTCTTTCGTTTAATCCTGCAGTTCTTTCTTGGGAAGTAGTTTTCCGATTGCTTTTTGTTGTATGTGCATCTTTCAAAAGGTTTATCTCATTCTAGAATACGTTTACTTGTATCTGTGATATTTTTTTAAGCGACTATGATGGGGTAAAATTTTCAGCAATATCTGATTTTAAAAAATGCTTTCTTTTTGCTCTCTCCTACCCTCTCTCCCCGCTCCCAAAAATGAAAACTTGGAAAAGTCGCAATATAACACTCACAGGCAGCTTTTGTTTTATTTTTACATCAAAAACTAGGATCACCTGCCCTGTATATGGAATATGTTCTTGTTTGTCTACTGGTGATAAAACTACATATCGCAGTGAGCCCTGCCCACTGTTATCATGCGAGGATGGTATATAACCGACAGCATCCAGGACTTACTGCTTTGTGTGCGCGTACTCAACATCTTGTTTCCACCGACTCACGACAGGAAGAACACTTACCCTACCCGGAGACCTGAGAGTGAAAATGACCAACATATATTGCCTAGTGCTGAGTTTACTATCCTTGTTTACTGGTAAGGTCCTTGTTGTCTTGATCCTTGGAAACGGTATGATATTCTTTTTTAATAATCCGACTTGATTCATCTACATATGGGGTAATATTGCTTGTTCATGCCACACTGCTAATTAATTATTTTCATACTGCACGCTGTACGATGAGGGGAAGTTTTGGCTTATTCTGTGTGTGTGTGTTGAGGTGTGTGTGGGGTGGGGTGGGGATAGAGAAGCGGGTTGTAAACATAGCCAGGTTATCAAGGAAGAGCTTAAAATGAGGTAGAGGAAGAATGATAAATTGATAAGCGATGTAAGACCATAAAGGGGATGAATGTTAGTAAAATGTATGTGATGACTGATGAGAATAATGGTACAAACGGACGATTCAGCTTAGACTTGTTTTCTTTATTTCAATGGATGATGTAGCGGCTGTAGTAAATATGACTACAGTTCCATTCTCTCCACCTGTGTCCACCCTACTCACAGAATCTACCGTCAAGACTTTAGGGACTACAAGCGGGGTCGCTGTGACAGATTTGCCAGCAACGGTAAATCCTAATATTGCACAAGGTCAGTTGAGTATATCGTCGAAATGTTTTTAGAGAAACGATTATCTATCATCCTAAATATGTGTGCACGCACAAACGAACACGCGCGCGCTCGCACACACACACACACACAATCATAAAATCATTATACGCGCATGCAGGCAGATGATAAAATGCAGGTGTACACATATTAAGCACACAAATGCACGTTTTTCTAAAAACAAAACACATAGGCAGAGACAGAACCTCTGGGCAGCTGTTAAAGAACATTCAATCTGAAGGATTAATGATATCTAAGACGTACAGTTCGAAATAAATATGTTCTGTCCACAGGAAGGGTGCTCATGCTGACAGCCCATCCCAATGAGATCATCGTGGGAGTGACCCCTGATCTGACTTTACAGTGCACACCGGGATTGATAGATGACCTGTCCATCATCATGCTGCTTCAGATTAATCATTTACTCAACGGAACAAGGACACCCATTGTTGACGTCACGCCCTCTGGCACGCGCGTGTCACACGTGCAGTACACCAATGCAAAAGTTGCAGGTTGAGCACAGTTGGTCACCAAATGAGTAGCAGAATTTGAAAGATCTCTTAAATAACAACCAGGATAGGAAATGATATTAATTCGAAACAATTGTTGTTTCATTTGGATCCCTGAAACACATCGTTTAACTTGACCATTTATTGAGTTATGGAAGAAGTTATATAAGAATCAACTAAACATCTCGCTGTCTTAAAAGTGATGTTGCTTGTTGTAAATGGTGTCACACTGTGGTGCAGGTCACATACCACCTTCGGGGGTCATAGGTGCCTACCTGACGGTGACCGTGTCCAGACCTGGAGTAACGGACGGTGGTCAGTACGAATGTTCCCTGTCTGGACTCAACTCCATGCAGCTGCTGACCACAAACCGTGTGACGGCAGTCGTGTCCGTTCTCGGTGAGCAATGTTGTCTTGTCTCTGCCTCTTGCAAGACGCAGAAGAGTTGTTTATCTATGTCTGTGTGCTTCTCTGTAAGGGAACACATTTCACTATGCATATATCTACAATGTTCAATCTTATGTTTCTGTTTTTCGTGCTTCCATTCATTTGTATAGAACCGCTTGTGTTTATTTGTTTTACAGACCTTGGCGAGCTGTCGTCCGAAATCAAGGAACTGAGGGAAAGAGTGCGTGAAGGAGGTACACTTTTTTATTTCCTTTTATGAGCTATATGAACACTAAAAATTGAAAAATAGTTTTTTTTTTTAATGCCGACGATTTGATTAATGCAGGCGATCATATCGAGGAAACCACAAGAACAGGCGTAAAAACTAATATACACCAGTACAAATTGACATCAATAATGTTTCTCTCTCTCTCACTCACACACACACACACACAACTTTGGTGTGTTACTTGGTAAGAGAAAGTAATTTAACCAGATTAATATTAATATATTGAAATATTAAACATAATTAGTTTTAAAATTACATGTTTTTGCTAACTGCCATGATATTTACAATGTTTTCCAGCCGCAAAGTACGAGAAACTGGAGGAAGAGGTACATGAACTAGAGACTGCCAGAGGTATGGAAGGTTTCACTCTATTGTTTTAAACCATAACATGGGTTAGGCTATGGCAGCTGTCAAGATACTTGTCTCATAAGTTTTAAATCGTGTCATACACAGAAGAAAGGTAAACGGTAAGCGATCCTTCCCTAAATTATTAGGTCGCTTGGAAGTGAGGTCTTAGATATGTTGGATACCACACTTCTCTCGGGGCCAGCCTTTTGTGAGGGCGATGCCCATCTCTGCTCTCTCCCTGCCTCACTTTCTCCAACACTTTTATAAAGTCAGGCACCCATTCCGACAACTGGTCTATTTGGGGAAAGTTGCCAAGTAAATGAAGTAAATGAAAATGATAACTTTTAATACTTATTTGTAAGGTAGATTTTAAATAGAAAAAAAATCTCTCTTAAAGTCAGAGTGCCTCAAATGCTTGCTATATATTTTCTTTTAAAAACTGTCTGGTGATGCTGTGTTGCAGGTGTCGCCTTTATGGCTTCTCTGACCTTTGACATTGATGCCTCCAGCGGGCGACTTGCACTGGACATGGTGACTGCAGATACAAAAGGCTAGCTATCCCTTTTTTCTTACAAACTAAATTTGTGAGCTCCCTCCCCACTTTATTATTATTATTAGTTTTGGCAAGGATGTCTTATTGCAAATGATACTGGAATGTAACGTGTTGAGAGAAGGCTTAATCTTGACCTCAGGCTCATTTGCCAATGGAACGTACGTCACTCCGGAGACAGGGAACTACCTGCTGGTTCTGCAGATAGCGGTCAAAGCCGGAGGTCACATAACCGCTGACCTGCGCCACAACGGGAGGTCGCTCGGCCGTGTCATTGCCAGCGGAGGGTCCGAGGACGGGCAAGGTAGCATCTCTGTGGTCGCACAGCTCAGGAAAGGGGAGGTGATCGATGTGGAAGTGATGCAGTTTTCTCCCTCGACAAGGCTGCTGAGTTCACTCGCCACTTTCCTATCTGGTCGCATGCTGTGATTGATTTCCCATCTTGATCCACTGCAAAAACTGTTCCCACTTCTTGTGTCTGACTGGCCACATATTAGATAATTTTGAACCATTTCTGTTTACCTCACTGTAACTTACAGTATTGTATATATATAACCCTTTGAAAAGAACTGCAAAGTCTAATAATAATAATGAGGATTTATAAAGCGCCTTATCAAAGATTTGCTCACAGTGCTTTACATAAATCATGCATAGACGAAATCATTAACATCCATGCATCCACATTCGTATATAACGGACACGCTCACTTCTACAACACACAATCATCCACAAAGTAAATGACAGACACAAGTTATACACGCTCATGGTCAGTACAGAGTCGAGATGAAGTCGTAGTTCGGAAAAGATTTGTCTTAAGCTGCGACTAAGAGGACGCAAGAGAATAAGAGTGACGAAGGCTGACGGGTAATTCGTTCCAAGTTGATGAGGTTTGGTATGAGAAAGACCATCTGTCCATACGTCTTTGTCTTAGTGGGACTCGCAAAATCTTGGTGTCAGATGAGCGAAGAGGTCGGACAGGTGTATAGATGGGAGCGAAATTGAACAATATGCATCGCTAAACATACCACACATTTAAGAAACATTTTTCATCCTTAGGCTTGTACATGTGCAAAAAGTTTTGTTTTTAAAAATAAAATTAAGATGTTAAAGCAATTTCTTGTTTTTATTTGTTGGAAAAGCTATCACATTTTGATATGCTAACCATACCGGACATATTCCCAACTATATGAATAGACTGATCAAGCTATTCTTAAAAAAAAACAAAAAAAAAAACAAAAAAAAAAAAAACTGTCCTCTCCTGTCTGTCCTCTCCTTATTGCAACTAGCTGAGCAATATTTTTGTGAGGAAAATGCAGCCTCCCAGCAATCCATTATTTACATGTTGACCATTAATGCGCACTACTATATTATTTACATGCTGACCATTCATATTTGAATTTTGCACAAAATCTCTGAAAACAAAAATCAGGATTTAGCTTTTGATAGAATTTCAAAGTTTAATTGTAGGAGTTACAAAATACAATACATAGGTTACACATTTAAAGCTTGCAGGTCTTGGGATTCATGAGCAAGCAATTTAGGCAAATCTTCGAAGTTGAAAAATATACTTAAATACTTCTTAAGTTTCTTGCATAGTGACTGGATAAAATTACAAGTATATCATGCAATGCATTACAGAGCATAAAAATTTTGTTCATGCAAGTACCACGCACACAGAAAAAGCATCACAGGAAATATCCATGAACTGTTAAGAATATCCAGCTTTTACTGAGGCCAAGGTCCTGTTGATCTGGATTCACTATTCAGACATTTATTTCAAGCGATATCCCATTGTCCACAACAGTGGGTGATCAGTTTCCACTGTCACTTGGTCATCAGTATATGTGTTTGAAGTACTGACTAGTTCTCCAAATCCCAGGGCTTGGTCTTCTGCAAAGTTGATCAAAACAGAGTAAATACTTCTAGTATCTAACAATTTTCAAAAGCAACCCTTTGTGTATTGATGTTTCTGATATTTGTTGCACACTGCTAGTATGGGTAGTTTCCAACACGACAGTGCTTGATTCTTTCCTCTTTTACATTCACACAATGTGGTAAAAATAAAATAATTGTAGGACTTGTATACAGGATCATTAAATATTCAACACTTCATGTGAGTGATTATCGCAAACTGAATAAGTGCTATCGTTCTTGCCATAGTCAAAGCCCACAAGAAAAGATTATTTCCTCAAATGAATCTACAAATTTGCTATCATTTCCCCTTTATCTACAAAATTTACTTCTTATCTTTTCAAATAAGTGATTTTACTCCATAGTAAATTATGGAACAAGTGTTCGCAACAAATTAATTGGTAATGTGCCTACTCAGATTCCATTTCAGGCCGGTTGTAGACACATGAGCACACCGCTGACCTACAGGAATCAGCCCGCACCAGTCGTCTTCCAAGCCAGTGCTTACTTCTATTAGTGTCTTGCCCTGGAAGAAATCACTGATTACAGAACAAACTTAGTAATAGATTCTCCTCAGATCAGGAAAGACTAACCCATCAGGAGTTGCTTCACCTGAAGCTATACCTAACAGGATTCACAATTTTTAGATAAACCTTTGCAAAGTTATCAATGACCACAAGACCATTTCATAAGTTTTATTTATTGTAGCTATCATAGCTTGTGATTTTTATGCAATTCTGCATTCAAATGGCAAGTGGAAAGGGGTAAACATTTTTACCAAAGAAAGAAGTAGACTTGCAAAAATATAAAAAATCTGCTTAGTTTAATTTTGATGTTTAACTATTAATATATATAAAGACAAATAATGTAAGCTGGAATGTCCTCATTACTTCTATCTTCCATTCACTCTTTTTCCACATCTTTTCTTCCTGCCTCCACATCTACCTGTTTCTCATTCTTTACTAAAAGGATGTGTTGTTAAGAATGAAAAGTGTCTTTAAATGACAGGTCTGTGGTATAGTAAATGTCATGTACGTGTCGAATATTGTACTTATTAAATAAAAACAAATGATGTTTGAAAGATGTAACTGCAAAAACAGTTAACAATTCAGTCTTCATGTACTACCATAACCAATTACCTTTAGTCCAACATGCATTATCACTTGCGTCGCTAAGCAAGGTTACAAGCAACTGTATGCATTGAATACATTCCTGAAGGGTTTCATTAAGATTTCGTTAAAAATGATTTTTAATCCAATTTAAAATTACAAACATTAAATGGGCAAAAACATATTTTATGCAAGTAGGAGAACTAAACATTGATGCTATGGATCGTGTGACACGTTTAGTCCTGTGTTAAACAGATCTTTAAATCAGTCTTGAATAAAGAAAGGTACTCACTGGGCGCAAAAGGCAAGCTGCACTGCCTTCAGAAATGAGGAAGACTGGCTTTGTGGTTAGAGAGAGAGCCGTGTACAGCGTCTCAATGTTTGCAAACTGATGATCCAAGCGGCCACCAATACAGCCAATCACCACATACTGACCAACCTCCTAAAAAGCAAGAACAAAATTCCACCACATGTAAAACATCAACATATGCCTATCAACGTGCACAAAATTAAATCCTTTTGAAGCATTCTGTAGTGAAATATACTTATATATAAGATATAATTAAAGCAAAGATAAAAATGCCACAAGTGTTGCATTAAAAAAAATCTGAGAGTGCAAAGCAATTTGTACCAGAATGATGATTGATTACAATCTTTCAAGAACAGTTCAATAGCAACTAGGAATGGTCTCCACTTTTTCCCCGAGAAAATGGCCGCTAAAAATGGTAGCTATTAAAATATGCAAAAAAATCATCATACTAATCAAAAGACCTATTTTGCTAGAATTATACTCCCACCCCCCTTCTAAACAACTTGCATTCTACACATGCTCAAACTACACAAATTTCAAATAACTAAGTAAGGTGATAAGGCAGCTTGCAGAAATACCAGGACTGAGCTTTTTTTAACTACAATATGTTAGTTTCTTTCTATTGTTGGCTTCATATAGTAGATTGAGACTGTATCACATGTGACCTCTAGTGATATAGCAGCATTAGGGTTAAACCAACAGGAAAAAAGAACTTTATAGAATAGGCATCCACTTGAAACTTTCAATCTGTGCTTAAGTATAGACTACTATTTTACACCATCTTTAGAAGATAAAATAAATCAAGTTTTTTAAATCAAACAAGCTGTTATCAACAAAACCACCTGAAAGACAAATTTAAATATAGATTCACATATTGTAAAATTGTCCTCTTTTAAGCAGCAAGTCAAAGGCTAGCAGGTATACAATATTTTTGGATCAGATTATATAATATTTCCCCAAATTTGAATGAACTTCATGCTTTCTGGGCATACTTTCTCTCACAACTAAAACTAAGACACTGCAAAATGTATATGTAATGGTAAGCCATTCAACTCTCCTGTTCATACATTTGACCAGTTGTATATTTTGCTGTAGTCTTCAAATTTCAGATTAGAAAATTGTTGTTTTTCTGTAACTTTTTAAATATCTTGTAAAGCTGGAATTCATTGGAAACATGAAAATACCTCCTTTGATTTTGTTTCCTTAATGGCAATACGGAGGCATTTGGTGAAATCGGTCTCATCCTGATCTGGAGTTTCAATGATTTTGACTGACTGAAAATAAAGCAAAAGAACATAAGATATATAGAAGGTTCAGTTAATGGCCTTTCATGTATTCTCATTGCAAGCTTTTTTTTTTTATCCACACCACTGTGCACAAGTATGGAGTTAAGATTTAAAAAAAATTATCATAAACTTGTGCATATTTATCATGCATGCTGGGTAAAATGTAAACAAGAATTGTCAATGTTTCCAACCTTTTGTTTGTAATAATCAATTACAGATTTCGTTGCTGAATCAAAATCACCAGATATGAGATCTGGAGTGAACTTTTCATTCTCATCCTCCATACACTCAAGCAGTTTGTCAGCAGCACCATCTGACACGGCTTTGAACAGTGCTATTTTAGGAAATAAATTGGTATATGGCTTTTTATAAAGCAACAATGTTAAAGAATCAATGATTAAAATATATTTATTCATAATTGACCAGAAAACATTATTTACATTTTAAGGAAAGTACGATCAATTAAAAGTATGTTAATGTCATAAAAAAAAAACAAGCATTGCACTAAAGCTGTAGAAAACAGCAAGCAAGAATGTTTACTTACAGCATGACCAAACATGCTTCACAAGTGATCTCTCCAAGGGTCTGTTTAGGATAATGAGGCAGACATTTTTTACTGTAAAAGAACATGTCAAAATAAATGTTGAAATCATAAGAACTTAACAATTGTTAAATGACTGTTGTCAAGTAAACTGCATTTCTATACAAGTCCTTCTATTGCATTTCACAGAAATAATATTCTTGCCTGGAGTAACAAAATTTACTCTCAATTTATAATGTGCACCATTCAATCAATTAAAAAAAAAAAAAGAAATTCTCTCACAATCTCACCTGCACCAGGTATCAAACATGACAGTGGCTTCAGTACTCTCATTTCTCCTTCAGTTTCCTGGACCTCATTGCCGACAGATTCTTCTATTTCTAGGTCCTGTTCATTAAGTTTTTTAAAGTAGCAAGACTGAGTGGATTGGAACAATACTTATTTCACATTATTTACATTAAGTTAAAATACAAACATTACACCTTAATTCTACTAAAATCGATACCCTCTTCATTTTTTTTTCTGCTGACTCTTCTGCGTTAAGTTAGTAACTATTCTCTTTTTTTTTAAATTTAACGGTATAAGATTCAACAGTCACAGATGCAGGATAAATGCAGTAGTAACAATACCACGAACTATACACGTCCGTGGTAGTAGGGATTGACTGGCTATCATCTGCTCATCGTATATTTAGTTATATAGTTTTATTTATTAGTTCGTGATCTGCCTAGGTCTCGCGTCCTATTTGACGTCCGCTCTTAAAATCTTAAGAATTTAAACAAAGACGTTTATAGGCTGTGCAGGAAACATTACAAAACTGTAATCCTAATACAACAGAAACCAACAAATAGGAAAAATGTGTTTCAGAACTTTGAGCGGATACCTTCGAACTGCGCACACAGTTGCCGTTACGCATTAAGAAAACACCCACCGACCTTTAGTACTTCTATAAATAGGAGAGTTCTCTGGTCGTCTGCTCTACGCTTAGTGTTGACGGTCTGCTGATGCTAACTGACGTATGCTACTTAAAATCACACACCAATATGTTGATCTTAACATGGATAGGTCAAATGTCAATTTGTGTGGTTTTCTAATGTCCCTGACCGCTCTGCAGTACCTCGCAAATATTTGTGAACCCGACTTGCTAATGAAGATAGAGCTCTCGAAGTAATGGTGGTGAGAAAGTCCCCATTTACAGGTCTACGCTTAGCGGCATGTGCAGCTTCCGCTGAAACCTGCTCATGAGCTTACTTTTGTTATTGTTGTTAGTTATGGGAATCAAAGAAATTTCACATACCATTTCGAAATAGCCAAACTTTGAATTCCCCGCACTTGAAATAGGCACGAAGATCGTCAACCTGTGGGAAGGAAAGTTAATTAAAGAAAAATGTCCTGAAGATATATATATATGTGTCTTAAATCAAGCAAAAGAAAAGTAGGCCAAATGACTACTATATTTTACACCATCTTTAGAAGATATAAAAGAGCCTACAAGTCTCTAACAGATAAGTTGTTATCAACAAAGCCACTTGAAATACAAATATAAATATAGCATCATATATCGTCAGAGGATAGTCTCAGGAACGGACAGATCCGACGAGAATCAAACCGCACAAGTTAGACCTGATAACAGTTTTTGCTTATGTTATCGTTACTTTTTACAGTTACCTCCTAGTATAATATCCTCAGCTTGAAACTGTAGCCGCTGCTGTTCGGAATTTTATATGTTCCGTCAAGGCTGCAGCTGGGTCAGCTATTCTGGTTTCAACCTGCTTACAATATATACAACAAAAAATGACAAGGACGGCTAACGTGCCGCATGTGTTTACAACAACGAACAGCGTGAGCAAATTTGTTTTGGGGTTTTTTTTTTCGTTTTTATGAGAACTGACTCAAATACAGTATAATTACTTGCCACTCTGGTGGACATAAGCGCTAATGTATGAACGTAACGGAAGAGATTGTCCTAGATAGGAGATAAGTTTACTGACTCATTATTTCAAGGTTATCATTCTACTCGGCATCTCACTATAGAAACATTCTGTGGGGTTGCCGACCCAAACCTCAGATTCCAGATTTCTTGCACAAAGGATTTCTTTTTTCTACAGAATGTGACCTTCAGTACATGTCTGGTGCAAGTGCAACCTGATGTCGCTAATTAAAGCTGGAGATAAAAAGACAGCCCAAAGAAGCATAACACACACATATGCGGTTAAAAACATTTATGATAAATGCACCTCCATCTTTCGTTGTTAATTTTAAGACACCCGAGTATTTAAATAACATATGCTTGTCAAATCAGCGTGAAACGGGTGTAGATTTTGCTCAGTTTCCATGATACAGGAACGACAGCCGCATGTATACGTGTAAGCTTATCAGACGTTCACAGTAATCGCTGGCTACTCGTCAGTATTCACTGATAAAGCGGACATAGGTCAGCAAGTTAGGCAACTAAAACAAAACATGCGTGAGATAACCATGCATAGGACTCCTACGAAAGGCATCACTGGGTCGTGTTTGTCAAATGAAAAACATGTACGTGCATTTCACGTAGACGTAGATGTCGACGTCGCGCTCCCCTACCTCCACCAGCAGGAGGCGAGCTTGAGGGAGTGGGTCAATGTTTCGTGGGCAACGCACGGAATTATATTACAATTCCAACACAGAAATCCCATGCAAACACCTGCTTCATCTTTGTCACCACCAACGGTTGTAAGATAAACATAACAGCTACACGTTTAGGCGGCGGCAAAGACGGATGTACACGAAAACTGAGCACAAGTGTGGCTGACCTGAATGATTTACTCGAGCTGGTTAGAGAGCTCAGGTCGATCAGCGTTTGCTATACAGCCCTCTTGTGGCTTTGACTATAATTTTATCACATACACGACTCATCAAAACTCAAACCACTGGGTTTCTTGTATCCGTGCTCATTGCAGGGGAGAAACATAGTTGACTCTTTCTAGAAAATGAAACATGTGTGTGTTAGAGAGAGATTAAAATTAATGCACTAATTAAAGCACATGTCAGGGATGAGGGGCCACAAATAAAAGGGTTTGACCCCTATTTCAACAGACTGATTTTCATGGTGATCAGATGATTTTTTTTCTTTAAACATGTCTCATTAGGGACGAAACTGAGCGGACACTTGTCCACACAGAGACTTCAAGGAGACAAGAGAGGAAGTCAGGGTATCATGGCATCCAGTCTTTAGTCGGACCACGAACAAACGACATAGAAACGGCCTTGCTGCTAGGATGTGAATCCGACCGCACGTGACTTAATTGTTTATTGCATTCCGGCGATGTTCCACACACACACACGTGTCTTTGTTTTGCTTTAAGTATTTTTTATTTTATTTTGCAGCACACTGTATGCTTAGCAGATGACAAATGTACACAAGGTGAAACAATCGAGGAATCGGCAATAATGTTTATAAACAAAATGTCGCCACCTCCCTCAAAGCTAAAGCCGTTACATGCATGGCCATGACCTACTTCAGTGTCGAGGTCTAGTTTTTTTTTAATAAATAACCACTAAGGAACAAATTCACTTAATATCATCACGTCCACCACTAGACATATACACACGCAAGTTCTCTCTGTCACTCAACCAGTGTAGGTGTATTTAAATATCAAAATAGCCTTCACGCAGATGTACTCACAAGTGAACATTTCCGGCAGTCGTTCAGACATCATCTCTACAGTCTATATAGCTATATAGTCTCCCATGAGTTTCTTAGCGGCCTAGTCTGGGGAGGTTACATTGCTTTTGCTGTTGACTAAAATGATTTAAAGACTGCTCGTGAGTGTGCATATATTACAATACACCAAAGATAATTACTATTGTGGTGATACAGGCCTTCGACGGCGGCATCCTTACTTGTTTTGTCTGTGAAAGGCTGTCCCGGTCCGTGGACTCCTCCGACAAAGCAATAAAGTACAGGACACCCATCACAGTGGCCTACAGTTCGTGTCAGCAACGTGTGTGTGTGTGAGAGAGAGAGCATTCAAGTTTCATAGATAACGACAGAAACCTACACACATATTTCTGACTACAAACTCTGCTATCTTGATAAGGTGAGAGCACTTAAGTTGTGAAACTGGTTATTAGAACAGCTGAGTCGGTATAAAGACACGACGCGTAAAGACAAGGTGTGCAGCTCACCTGTACTGCAATAATACCTGTCACCGTAGCAGATGACCTCTTGCCACAACACGTGACCTCTTTGACAGAGGGCCTGAGTGGGGAAAACACAACTTAGGATATTCGCAGGGCTTGTCCAGTCAAACAAGAGGTGAGTGTGATTGTAGCTGAGGACATCATAAAATAGTAATAAAAACTCATACAATTTGGAGGTAGAAGTTAATATGATGTTTGTATTGCGTGTAATAGAAATACAGGGTAAAGCTCTTTGTATTATCGGGCTATACATAGGTGCTATGAAGGTGAAGATAAAGAACAATTAGAGGATGCAATTTGAACTATTGACAGCTACAACAATAATAAAGAAAAACATGCTCTTCTCCTTTTGTTGTTAATAACCTCTATACGTATGCTTTATTGCTTTAAAATGAGGGTTTGTTGTGGAAACTGGAGGTGGTTGCTGCTATACAGCTTCCACCCTGGTTACTAACATTAATTATTATCTCGGTTGTATGAATCCCATATATCTATATGACCGTACTGCAGGCATCAACGGTGGAATCACGTGAGACCTCTTGGACATGGAGAGCCTGATGGAGGAAGCCGGCACCAGAGGGCGCTTTCAGGTCTTGATGGTTACAGCCTTTAAGGTGGGAATGCTACCTGTGGCCTGGAGCATGATGCAAATGTCCTTCGTTGGCCTCGTCCCCGACTGGTGGTGTGAACCACCAAGTGGCAGCATCTTTTCTTATGGCAACTGGTCGCGAGACAACGCAACGTTTCACAGTTGCACGAGACAGAACGAGACTTGCCAAAACTTGATCTTTGACGACAGTGTTCGAACCGTCGTCAACGAGGTGAGTAAGTGAAGTGTAATCAGTGTGTGTGTGCACGTGCTCGTGAGCTGATGGATAATAATTTCATTGTCACCAATAATAATTCCTCAAACATATCGTTACAGCTTTTATCTAGGATCTCAAACAAGTAAATGTCTGTTACCTGTGTCTTTGGCAGTGGTCCCTTGTGTGTGACCTCAGCTACGTCAAGCCCATGATGACATCATTGCAAATGGCGGGCGTGCTGGTGGGAGCCTTGCTGGGTGGACAGATGTCCGACTCGCTGGGGAGGCGCCTGACGGTGTACGCCACGTCTCTGACTCACACAGTCTGCTGTGTAGTCGCGGCTTTCTCCGTTTCCTGGCAGATGTTCGCTGTGATGCGCACCTTGACTGGCGTCACCCTGGGTGTCTACCTCGTAGCCTCGTTTTCATTTCCCTTGGAGTTTGTCAGTCCAGCATGGCGGCAGGTGCGCCCTGACCTTGTCTTGTTACTTCATTTAGATCAAGGACCTTGATTGCGGATGTTGGTTTAACAGGTTTTGTATTGGACTCGACGAAACCTGACAGCTTATCACTTATTTGGAAGAAGCTAATTAAATGGTGGTTTCTCCAGTCTGCCAGCTGTCCTGCTTTATATTGTCCGTTTTCAGAGTAACATTGACAGAAACCAAGTAATAATAAATAGTGTAAAATATTAGAATACAATTACAAAAGTGTAGTTTGAAAAATGTGATAGATTAATCGAACAAAGCATAGAAAAATCTAGGAAAAATTGTTTATTTTTTAAAATTTTACATTGTGAAAGAAATATGCTGAAAGTAAATGTTCTTTTCGCATCGTCGTGCAACTGATCTGTAATTCCCCATCCCCCACAACCCCCTTTTCTCTAAGGGAAGACGGTGGCGTTTATCCCAGGCTGGAGTTTCGGCATTTTTCTATTTTCCTTGATAGCCTGGCTGTTTCCACATTGGAGCTATCTCCACATCGCTCTGGCCATTCTCTCGGTACCATTCCTTCTGACCTGGTTGTAAGTTCACATGTTTCACTTTAGGGGGAAGATATTGCATTTTGCTGATTAATTAAAACTATGGAAGGATTTGTTGACGCACACCTTCATGAGTGTGCCTGTATGATTTTGCCAAAAATAGAATATGCAAACTTGTCTGTACAGATGAATTTTGCTTAATTATCGCATGCATATAGATATAATTATAGCTATCAGTGTTTTGTTTAAGAGAAGGAAGACTGACATCAACCGATGTGATTATAGTTTAAAAAGAGATTGTCTTCGCATAGTTTTCACTGTGACCAAAGACTAAACTGTCGTCTTATAAATGTTTCAGTGTCATGCCAGAGAGCGCTCGTTGGCTGGCGGTCAAAGGTCGCCTTGAGGAAGCGGAGGCAGTGATTGAGTTAGTGGCCCGTGTCAACAGGCGCCAGAAGCCCCCCGACACGCTGGACAGACTGCGCAAGGTCGTGGAGAAGGAGCAGAAGACAGGTCAAGGCCGTCGCTATACGTACATTGATGTTTACCGAGGCTGGCGAATGGCCTTCACCTCGCTCGTTCTCAACTTTATGTGGTGAGACAGTCCTTGGCATGCCATTGTTAATGTAACATGTGAGTTGCATATGGGTTTCACTCCAAGGCTGGTAAGATTTTGAAAGTGCGCGAAGTGAAGCAAGAGATTAAAATAATATTTTTGGAATGTTTCAGGTTATCCTTTTTTAGCTTTACTCCATCTTTATTAGATTTTATATGTCAATGTTTTTATTACACCCATCTAGAGTAAACAGACTTTGTATGTCAACATTTGTACAAGCCATCTTGAATTAAAAGAATTTGTTGACGTTTGTGATGCCATCTTTTGGCTAAGGTGTGATAAAATGTTTACAGGTTTTGCATGTCGTTTTGCTACTATGGAATCTCCTTCGGAGTGACTGGTCTTAGTGGTAATCTTTACCTTAACATCTTTCTCATGGCTGCTGTAGAGATACCGTCCAATTTCAGTACAGTCTTCCTCAGCGAAAGGTAGGTCATGTTAAAAGTTTATACACTTTTTAATTCTAATGCACTTAATCACGACAGTCTCTATCTGTAAATTAACTATCAGTAGTTCGTTAATATATAAGTTTATCGTTTGTCAGTGTAAGGCGGTGTGCACAAGCAAAAGCTTTTTCATGCATTGATGTTAAAATTTGCTTTAAGATGGGAGGCTACTCTTAGACACGTCTAGGATGTTTATGATCGTGGTTGCGTACCTTTGAAAGTAGATGAAGGATACATATCGTCTGGTATTTACAGTTTCATATAAAACTAACATTACTAGTGGTAACGAAAAGAGAAATTATCAATTATCATTGACGGATAAACAACTTCGTTAGCTATATAGGTGTTTCGTTTTCTTTCCAGACTTATGTTTGTGGTTTTTTCTATTTCTGAAAAAGTAGTTTTGCTACTTTGTCAGAACTTTCTTAAAAGCGTTTTTTGTTGTTGTTGGTGTTGTTGTTGGGTTTTTTGTTTTGTTTTTTTGTTTTTTTTTTGTTTTTTTTTGTCTTGTAGACTGGGTCGGCGCTGGACTATTTTTTTGTTCTCCCTGATCTGCTCATTGTCCAGTTTCAGCATACTTATTGTTGACCTTACAGGTAAGAAACGAACCTTTGAAGTGATAAGCATGTAAGATTTTGCTTTTTTTGTGATGCATATAGCTAAATTTGTCATTTTGTGATTTGTTTTATGCTTCAAATGCCTGTTGCTCCTGGCAACTATTGTTTAGAGATGTGTAATTCTAAAAGCCACATATGAGCAGAATTATCTTCTGCTTGCAGTCCCTAAAGATAAAACTGCTGTCATCACCATGGGACTGGCCATGGTTAGCAAGCTGGCAGTAGGAGCGGCTCGTCTGTCCATTCTAACATTTACATCTGAACAGTATCCCACTGTTATCAGGTCTGTGAGAAAAATAACTGTTAACATACAAAGCAAATCACAGGAGAAAGACAGAAAATATAAAACACAACTGAAATAAAACAAAGCAATGCAGAAAAGGACAAACAAATAAAATAAACTATTATGGGCATTCATTGCAATGTACGTTTAAGAACTGCTGCATGACTGTAAACTCAAGATATAGTTGATTAAGTTGATTTAGTCTTAAAGCATGAATGACAAAAAAATCAATCACATTAATAGTTGTGGACGGAATAGTTCTTTGGTGTTGCAGGAATCTGGGATATGGAGCATCCAACACAATATCCCGCGTGGGAGGCGCCTTAGCACCTGTTTTGCTTAATATGGTGACTCGATGCTTTTTTTGTGAATAATAATAATAATGATAATAATAATAGGATTTATATAGCGAATTTCCCCCACACAGAGGCGAGTTCAAAGCGATTAACAAGATGTAAAGAGCAGCAGGTAGTGATGTGTGACATACAACACCTCACCTTCACTCTGTATGTATGTGTGTATGTGTGTGTGTGTGTGAATAAAGATAGCTCTTTACTTTTTATTGTCTGTTAATAGACATTTTCTGTTAATTCCACTGGTAAGAAGAAACATTAGTTAACCCCTCAAGGATCCACAAAACTATGGAAAGCCATAGTTTAATCGTTTTTTATTACTTATGAAACCGTGTCCTAGATACCTACACGTGTCTTTATTCCTAACCCTGAGTACAGGAAAGATTACATGCGCATCTGAAATCGTGTCCGTCTCTTCGTTGCCTCATAAACAATTCACGTTCGAGCCAACCGGACTCAGTCTCCATATCCTGCTCCCATCCCCTTTTCCCATTTTTATCATCAGGGATATAATGCAGATGAAGTGTACTGCTTACCTTTATAAATGCCACGGTGTTACCTGTCTGTAGACGCCGTTGACAAGCGTATACTCCTCGTGTTGTTCAGCCATCTTTAGGGTCAAAGGAGACATTTCAAAACAAAACCATCTATTTTTCAAAATTGATTTATCAAGCCACACATATTACCAGTGCGGGCAGTTTAGAAGTATGATATGAGAACGGTCATCCGACTTTGTATGAGTGAACATGCTCAACTAGATACAATCCAACGCAAAATTAGCCAAAGAATACCATAATTACATCAGCGAAGACTCTTTGAACTCAACAGAAATTCTTACATTTTGCTTGGTCTTTCTGAAACCCATTCATTGTTTATATCGCCAGTTGCCTGATTGTACTAAGTTGAGCTCATTTGTTTAGATTATTGCACTTCGGGAGACCTTTATTACAAAGAAAATTTTGTTTAAATTTTTGCAAGATAAATTTCTCTGGGTTTGTTTTGCGCGAGAAAAAATGGAAAAGATTTAGTCTGGCCTTCCATGCTCACAGACTTGTGATGATGTTACAGGACACAGACAAGGAGGTGGTACGTGGCTATGTGGTGGTAGGTGTTCTACTGGCAGTCTCCGGCTTTGCCACCTTGTTGCTACGGGAGACCAAAGGTCAGGCTCTCAAGGACAGCCTGGAAGTCATTGCTGAGGAAAGTGAGAAGGTGGAGAGGAGCTCAGAAGGAACGAATGAAGGCGACAGGACAAGCTCGGAGCCGTCTGTCCATGAGATGACTGTGTGGACTGTCAATAGTGAAGTAGCCAGCAATGAAACTGTGTCTGTGAAACTATGATTGTTTGGAAAAAAATTTCTCTGTACATGATTTTATTAAGAAATTTGTGGAACGTTCTGAGTGGATCTTATCTTTTGTTATTAGCACAGTGCAGCCTCCAGTTTAAATGATAGAGAAAATCATCAGCACAGAATTATTTGTCCTACTGACTCATTTTCCTTTCCGACTGCAAAACAAACGAATTGCTCAAGCGAAGTATAATCGACTTGGAGTGCATGCGAACTGAGAGAGATTTAGTTTACATCGCCTCCTCAAAGCTAGGTACAGGGATTCCGCACCATTCCTCCCTCTTTCTCCCCCAACTCACAAGCAACTACACCTACGCTATAAATTCCTAGAAGACTGGTTTTAGACATTAATGTACACAAGTAGGTCCTTGGACACTCTGGCATAAAGCAAGATTAGAATGAGGGGATAAATCAGTAGAAGACTGGTTTTAGACAGTAATGTACACCGGTGGGTAGAAATACGAGGGGGTGATCACAATAGACTGCACCGGTCTCCACAACTTTGGGGTTACCCCACATGCTTAAAATATACTTCCTGGTCTGTTTTTCCTAGTTTTTCACAGATATCGTGAAGCGAGGTCGTAAATGCGTTCTTGTTAGAAATTTCTTGGTTTTGCTCCTTTGCGCTCGTCCACTTGTTTACCTGTCAGCATCCAAGAGCAGGAGACACTATAAGAAGGTAAGTGTAAGTTAATCTTTACTTACAAGTCTGTGCGTACCTGGCAGCAGGAGTTTTTAATGTTATCTTTAAAAGAAAGGAATGAAGCTTCTGTGCTCCATTAAAAGTACACAGAACGACACTGTTTTGCTGTCTGTCTGCATTCAGTTCTGTCTCTCGCTCTGTGTGTGTGTAGGGAGGGTACGTGTGTGGGTGGGTGTTTAAGAATATATATACACACATACTCATACTTATCTGTCTACTGGACATGCTTTGAAGAGTTCAGGATAAAGATGCTTGTAAACAGAAAGCGGACTCATGCTCGTATTCTTTCAGACGTAGCACATATCGGTCAGTCTGTCTGAATGTCTGCCTAACTGTCCGTTTGTCAGATAACCAACCTGTCTCATTGTGTGGATCCACCCGTCCAGCCGTCCTTCTGTGTTCCTGTGTACACGCTCTCATGCCAACTGCGGATTTATTTTTATAATATCTGAACACAAGGCAGGCAGAATGTTTACACCTCGAGACGGTTATTTGATTGAGCTCCCGCCAGACAAATCTCAAGCAGAGTACTTTCCCGGGGAAATAATTCGAGGACGTGTCTACATTCGATGGGACCCTTCATTTCCAGTTCCAGGTAAATGCGCTTAGATTATCTTCCTCGTTAACTGTTCACACTTTCACACCCTCCTGCCTGATGGCACCCCGAGTAAGGCAGGCGTACCCCTTTTCTAAAGTAAGATAATGAAATAAACTGGTTAATTACAAACGTGTGTATGTGTTTTCTTACCTCGTGCAGTAACACCTTATACATTGTTTTAGTACAGGCACGATCTGTATCTAATTTTAATGTTCATATATTTAATTAAATATTTTTTTAAGATACTGAACCCACTACAAACACAGAACATGTCATCCAAGTTGAAGCAATCATGACAAAACAAATTAGTCTGCACGAGCGCGCACGCACACACTCAACGTTTACTATTCATTAATATCAAAATAACCGTTGGTGTGGGTGGCTCTGTTTGACAGTCTTTCAGATGCAGCTGAGGGGTGAGGCCAAAGTTGTGTTAAACAGGTACAAAACAATACTGTGCCAGCGGGAACAGATCCTGAAGACCCGCCAGGCAGTCAGGAACATGAGTAGGTAGACTGCTTGCAAGCTTTTGTTTCTCTTCTTTTGCTTTTTTCGCTGCTTGCTTAAATATTATTATATTGGGATGGGATATGACTCCTCCAGCCCGTACCGGTGTTGTAGAGGTATATATAAAACAAACATATGATCAAGTCTTATTTTAAAATTATTTAAAACAACGTTACAAAATCTGCATATATACCACATCATAATCATTCATGTTTGCTAAAAGAAATTTTATAGTTATAATTCTGGATTGTGTGTAGTTTTTCTATTAGATTATGGATTCAGTACATAGTCTCCGCTAACTTATAGATGTAAAGAAAGATGGTTGAGATGACAGGTAGCAAATGAGGCATATGGGAACGGGGAAATCCTGAGTCAAACTCAGTTACAGTTTTCGTATCGATGTGTAATAACAATTAAATAGTAAACAGTAGAATATGCTAAAAAATGGATAGACAATCGGGCATTAGAATGGACAGAAGAATTATTTTCTAATTTTGTTCCTTTTCACAGGGAGACCTACACAGCTTCCCGTGCTGCCATCAAACACCAACGTGTATGAATTCGAGTTTCTTCTGCCACATGATTTGCCCCCGTCGTTTACTAGCCCCAGGGGCAGGAAAGGTCGCCTCGAGTACTGCCTAGAGGTGATGAAAGTCGAACCATATTATGAACATATCTATCACGCCATTGCCATCACGGTCAAACCTTTCCAGCCTCTCGCAGGAAATCTGGTTGCTATGGTGAGCGCCTTTGGTAAAATACAAATAAGTATTTCATATGTTTGACCCTGTGCTAGTTGACATTTAGTTAAGGGTATAGTAGGGGAAAGTTGTCAGATACGCCTAACACGGCGGTCCCAGCTCTCCCATTGGCTGATGCCTTCAAACCGTAAACGTACCCGTGTACAATCCTGACGTCAGCGTTGTTGACCCTGAGCTGTGGACAGCGATGTTTGTAAAAGCGTCTTCCGATAAATGATAGTGATTAGATGCTCACCAAGACTGTGTGGAATGGTGTCTTACACTAAGAGTTATCCAGTAATTAGACACAATACTGTATCTCACTACCACACCAAGTACCCCGGTCAGTGCTTTCCTCCACCCTAACCCACTCCCTTCTCTTTTCTACGCCGCATGGCTGCCGTTGATTGACTAGGCCCAGGCTAAGTGAATGCCCGAAGAGTAACACCTGTTTCCTATAAAGTATAAACCAAACATCGACATATACATGTGATAAAAACTAAAGAAAAACTTTTTGTTAAATGATTATAAACAAAATTGCATTATGCACCCTTGTGAGGTTTTAAGAAATGCACTTGATCCTAACCTCCAGAACGACAGAGTAATGAAAAAAAATGGTTTAAAAAGTTATTTAAAAGAAAATCACGTTATGATCCATTGTACTTAGTTCTTCAAATGTGTTCTGCCAAGGAGTTAGTTCACAATAAAGTAATTCCTTCCTTGTTAGAATAAATTCAACACCGAATAATTTTTCTGTATGTTCCATTTTTTTTAACTGGAGAAGGGAACTAATGTGGTAAGCTAGGTATAGCTTTGGTGATGATAGGTTTGTGGATGTTGGTGTTTCTTTAATATTGTGAGTAGTTGTAAGATGATGATGATCATTATGAGCATCCACAATGAAGGTTGGGTCCACCACTGAGTTTTGTAAATCCGCAGTACACGCCCTCTCCTCTACTATTGTCTTGTTCCCTTCACAGTGCACAGTGAGGGTTTGTTTCCTCGGTTAAATATGGAACACTAATATTATTATAATCCATACACTTAGCACTTCACTACTTCCGTTCTCAGCTGTCACAATATTGTTTACAGTCACAAGCCAGGATGTGTGTCTTCATCCTTTAGTTTTCGCTGATAATGGACATTGTTTCTGGAAGTGTGTCGCCTTTCCAACTTGATGCTCATTCTCCTAAGTTGGACTTTCCTGCTTGATGGGTCAATTACTATTTACACCATCATCTGTATCATTTGAAAGTAAAAGTCAACTGTTTGCCAGATGGATTTGACCTCACTTCCGCTTATTTGACTATCCGGGGTTTTCTCCACTACCTCTTGACCACAGATGATGGGGAGGGAGGAAGAGGTAGAAAATTCTGTTTTTTGATTTGTCAGTTCTGTATGCGAACAAGCTGGAGACATGTTACCATGTTGGATCCCATATAGCTGGCTTCTCTTACTGGCTGGGGAATCATGTTCATATTGGCTTCTAAGACTGGCTTCCAGTAGCCAAGATGGCCAGCATAAAGAAGCGCTGGACCAACCTTAGCCCAACATTCTGTGCTGTCTGAGTATAGATAGATCTTGAACTCTTCAGGGAAAGGAAGGTCATAATTAAATTATTAACTGTTTCTATTTGCCCGTCAGTTTTAATCGTATTGTCATAGCTGTCGGTGTTTGGTTTATTTTGCTACAGATGCCAATGTTATGAATCTTTTATTATAGCTGTCGGTGTTTTGTATATTTTGCTATAGATGTCAATGTTTCGAATCCTCAATTAAAGCTGCCGGCGTTACAAGAACAACAACAAGCTCGTCACTACTTCTGCTGCGGCGCCGACAGGCGTATCGAGGTTCGCGCCCTCTTGACTCAGGTCGGAGTTCACGCTGGGGAGGTCATCCCTTTCCGGGCCTTCATCACTAACCATTCTGAGTACTCCATCAAGTCTTCTCACATCATTTTGAGAAGGGTTCGTAGAGTTGTTTATCATAATACATTACTTTCCTGAAATAACTCATTACTTATGCTCTAAATACCATCAAAAACTCATTACACATAACATAAGATTCTTGTTCTTCTTCTTGTTCTTCTTTTTTATTTCTTTTTTTCTTCTTCTTCTTTTTACTATTCTCTAAGACCTGTATATAATGTCAGGACTGTTTAGCTCGAGACCTGGCAGTAAAACTCTTTCAATTGTCGAAAGCTTGCCATGGAATGGTAAAGTACTTCTCAAATATGCAGTGACAACACTCGAATGGATATGTTACACCAGCGACTCATCGAAACGGTAAACTGCCCAAAACTACAAAACAGTAAACCCAATCATCCATTCAATCGAAAAAGTCATCCAAAGTCGCATCAGCAACACCGCTGAGGAATTGCTATCAGAGTCATGACTTCAGATCGGGCAAAACAGTCCAACAGATCCTTCAACTGTCGCATACTTATAGTCTGATCAGACATATTCTCTTATGTCTTCCAGCGGTGGATGTGGTATTCTATTGGTATGACGACTAATGGCAGCGAGAGAGTCCGGTCTTTCAAGAAAGTGTCACGTGGTGCAATTCCTCCCGGCGGCAGCATGAGGTGGGATCCAAGTGACTATCCTCTGGTGTTGCCTAGCGACCTGCTTCCTAGCGGCCCTTCTGGGTGCGCCATAATGAGAGCCTCGTACGAGCTAGTGGTGAGTTCTGTTCAGTGGCTACAAATATATATATATAAAGACGACAAAACGATGAATTATCTGTCGCATTCACTGGAAATGTTCAAGAACAGCACACACACTTCATCTCACACACATACACAGCTACATAACGACACATACATTTAGTTGTTTTTTGGTAATCGGAAATTATTATTGTCAAAATAAAAAGTTCACCACGTACGTTTAAAGAATATATATATATATCAGCTATTAAATTTTACCATTACTGTGAATTGATCTACAGCTTATTTTTTACAATTTATATCAAAATTCCTTTATCCAAAACTCTGTATGTTCCAAAGGTCTTAAGCTTACCATAATTATGGATGCCTTGCTCAAGTTTGAGAGCCAGAATAGTGGCAAAGACTAATTTTTAAAATCATGTCTCAGTTTACTGTCGTCCCGGAAGGAATGGTTCGGAACATGAAGCTCCGGTTGCCGATAATCGTGGGCACCGATGTGTCACCACAGGTCAGGGCATCCATGGAGAGAAACACAGCCGCCAGTGCCGCATCAGTCAGAGAGGCAGTGATGTTACACCTGCCGAGTAAGTGCTCGATGTTACAGCAAATCATGGCACACACCTGATGGGTGAGCCTTCAAAATAATGGTAGCACTGGTAAGAAGGGCACTTAAGATGTCTATAAAGGACAAAACAGGATTTCTTAACAAGGCCCCATAGACAATTCAGGAAATAAGTTTAATAATAAAAAAGACCTGCTGTATAGATTCCATTTATTTCTTTATAAACTATATACTGTATAAAACGCAACGGATGATTTCAAGTGTTGTAAACATTTTGTTTTCAGGAAACGCTGTGACAGAGAGACCAGCGGTGGATAGAGAGGTTCCACCTGAACAGGACAGACCTGGATTGCACGAAATTTCACCTTTACACTTATAGTTAAGATTGCACAGAAACTTTGATATATGCATAAGATCCAAAAGTTTCAGAAGGTGAACAGTCCTCGTCTACATTTTTATAAACGATACTCACACACTTGAGGACGAGAACTTTTTTCTTGGATTGGACACACTCACTTCTGCCCATAGACTTGCTTAGTCTTTGCTTAGTCACCTTTCTTCTGTTTCCTATAATAATTCAAGAATTCACATTACAAGTATCACCGTCGACACCAGACACTTGAAGTCGGAAGTGTGTTGAATAGAGTTTGTTCTATTCTGGACATGATGCTAGAGAGGCGTGGGTGCAATTCAGAAAAGACTAACTTTAATAGGACAGAAACTCTTGGGAAGGAACCTTTGTCCTCCATTTATTTGACATCATGGGAGAGTGTGGTCTGCTCGACCACAGCTTGTGATGACTGGCGTCCTAATGATGCTAACCTTTGTCATTGTTTATTCTGCATTATTTTAGTTATTGTCAATCCATGACTGAAAAATATTTTACTGTGTTTAAGCCAAGGGGGTAAAAGGTTTGCCATTTAAGTCTTTTGTCATATTTCTTTCCCATGGCAATTTTAAAATGTATTGTAGCAGCAGACATCATTAATAACGCCAGAACCTGAAAGATATTTTGTATCAGGAGATAATACTATTGCTTATAATAATAATAATAATAATAATATAATAATAATAATAATAATAACAACAACAACAACAACAACAACAACAACTCATTTTTTAAATTTCATCAGCACCATTCTGTGACTTAATGAGAAGTTGCCCCATTACTCTATCAGGCTAAGTAAAAAGAAACTATCTATTAGTCTGGAGATTAGAGTTGTGAGGTGATAATGAGACATTTTGGAATGCACATTAATTGAGCGATTATTGTCTTTTCCTTTTGAATTATGTATACTGTTACGTGTCAAGATCACCACATTTTTTATAATTAAATTAAGAAAGGGCCTGCAAAGAGGCAGTTATGTTTGTCTTATTTATAACGGAAAAGAAAGTGAAAGTGTCCGGGCTGCTGCGTGAGTGTTGAGCTCTTTGTCAGCTTTTAATAACAGTCGTTTGAAAATCTCAAGGTGTCCCTGCTCCCATCCCTTTTCCCCATTTTTATCATCAGCGATATAATTCAAATGAAGTGTACTGCTTACCTGTATAAATACTCCGGTGATATCTGTTAGTAGACGCCGTTGACAAGCGTATACTCCTCGTGTTGTTCAGCCATCTTTAGGATCAATGAAGACATTTCAAAACAAAACCATCTATTTTTCAGAATTGATTTATCAAGCCACACAAATTACCAGTGCGGGCAGTTTAGAAATATATGCTTGATATGAGAACGGTCAACCGACTTTGTATGAGTGAACATGCTCAACTAGATACAATCCAACGCATAATTACCCAAATAATACCATTATTACATCAGCGAAGACTCTTTGAACTCAACAGAAATTCTTACATTTTGCTTGGTCTTTCTGAAACCCATTGTTTAAATCGCCAGTTGCCTGATTGTACTAAGCTGAGCTCATTTGTTTAGATTATTTCACTTTGGTAGAACTTTATTACAAAGACAATTTTGTTTTAATTTTTGCAAGATAAATTTCTCTGGGTTTGTTTTGGTCTGGTTTAGTCTGGCCTTCCATGCTCGCAGACTTGTGATGTTGTTACAGGACACAGACAAGGAGGTGGTACGTGGCTATGTGGTGGTAGGCGTTCTACAGGCAGTCTCCGGGTTTGCCACCTTGTTGCTACGGGAGACCAAAGGTCAGGCTCTCAAGGACAGCCTGGAAGTCGTTGCTGAGGAAACAGAGAAGGTGGAGAGGAGCGCAGAAGGAACGAATGACGGAGACAGGACAAGCTCGGAGCCGTCTGTCCATGAGATGGCTGTGTGGACTGTCAACAGTGAAGTAGCCAGCAATGAAACTGTGTCTGTGAAACTATGATTATTTGGAAACAAATTTCTCTGTACAGGATTTTATTAAGAAATTTGTGGAACGTTCTGACTGGTTCTTCTCTTTTGTTATTATCACAGTGCAGCCTCCGGTTTAAATAGTAGAGAAAATCATCAGCACAGAATTATTTGTCCTACTGACTCATTTTCCTTTCCGACTGCAAAACAAATGAATTGCACAAGCGAAGTATAATCGACTTGGAGTGCATGTGAACTGAGAGAGATTTAGTATACATCGCCTCCTCAAAGCTCGGTACAGCGATTCTGCACCATTCCTCCCTCTTTCTCTCCAGCACACAAGCAACTACGCCTACTTTATAAATTTGTAGAAGACTGGTTTTAGACATTAATGTACACAAGTAGGTCCTTGGATACTCTGGCATAAAGCAAGATTAGAATTAGGGGATAAATCTGTAGAAGACTAGTTTTAGACAGTAATGTACACCAGAGGGTAGAAATACGAGGGGGTGATCACAATAGACTGCACCGGTCTCCACTTCACAACTCTGAGGTTGCCCCACATGATTAAAATATACTTCCTGGTCTTTTTTTCCTAGTTTTCATTGATATCGTGAAGCGAGGTCGTAAATCCGTTCTTGCTAGAAATTTCTTGGTTTTGCTCCTTTGCGCTGGGTGCGTCCACTTGTTTACCTGTCCGCATTCAAGAGCAGGAGACACTATAAGAAGGTAAGTGTAAGTTAATCTTTACTTACAAGTCTGTGCGTACCTGGCAGCAGGAGTTTTAATTGTTGTCTTTACTAGCTTCTGTGCTCCATTAAAAATACACAGAACAACACTGTTTTGCTGTTTGTCTGCATTCAGTTCTGTCTCTCGCTCTGTGTGTGTGTGTTTAAGAATATATATATATCATGCTTATCTGTCCACTGGACATGCTTTGAAGAGTTCAGGATAGAGGTACTTGTAAGCGGAAAGCTTGCAAGTTGTAGCAGGTAATAATAATTACAAGATGGCTACTTCGTGCTGCTACCTTGACGGCCTTCCCCCCGACACACCTGAGTGACTGACGCCCTCATACCTACACAGCAGTCGGTCTTTGTGATCTGCAAATGCTCACCTTTGTGAGCCACGCATGTGGCGTATGAAATTGTACAGAATCTACTCTCAAATTTTTAAAACAGGGATTCAACAATCCTCCTCTTTTGAAAACATCTTTAATTATATAGCGAATTATTTCACTCACATCATTTTTTTCTTTGTTTTGTCTACGCACTTCATTTGCGTTTGTCACTGCGTCGTCAGTACGAAATAAACTCCACACCACCTGCTCTCAACAAATTCTATCGTCATCGTACGTGGATGTGTTTGTGTGTGTGTGTGTGCTATTCTTGTGGCCGACACATGCATATATTTTTATGTTCTTGAATCTATGCTACTATTCTATAATGACCTGCAGAAAAGAGATAATCAACAATAACTTAAATATATATATAAACTATTGTCTTTTGCTTGCATTCTTTCAGACGGAGCACATATCAGTCCGTCTGTCTGTCTGAATATCTACCTAACTGTCCGTTTGTCAGATATCCAACCTGTCTCATTGTGTCGATCCACCCGTCCAGCCGTCCTTCTGTGCTCCTGTGTACACGCTCTCATGCCAACTGCGGATTTATTTTTATAATATCTGAACACAAGGCAGGCAGAATGTTCACACCTCGAGACGGTTATTTGATTGAGCTCCCGCCAGACAAATCTCAAGCAGAGTACTTCCCCGGGGAAATCATTCGAGGACGTGTCTACATTCGATGGGACCCTTCATTTCCAGTTCCAGGTAAATGTGTTTAGATTATCTTCCTCGTTAAATGTTCACACTTTCACACCCTCCTGCCTGATGGCACCCCGAGTAAGGCAGACGTACTCCTTTTCTAAAGATAATGAAATAAACTGGTTAATTACAAACGTGTGTATGTTTATTCTTACCTCATGCAATTCAACACCTTATATATTGTTTTAGTACAGGCACGAACTGTATTTAATTTTAATGTTTATATATTTAATTAAATATTTTTTGTGATGCTGAACCCATTACAAACACAGAACATGTCAGAAAAGTTGAAGCAATCATGACAAATTAGTCTGCACGAGCATACACACACACACACATGTACTATCCATTAATATCAAACTAACCGTTGGTCGGGTGGCTGTGTTTGACAGTCTTTCAGATGCAGCTGAAGGGTCAGGCCAAAGTTGTGTTAGGCGGGTACAAAAGAAAACTGTGCCACCGGGAAGAGATCCTGAAGACCCGCCAGGCCGTCAAGAACATGAGTAGGTAGACTGCTTGCAAGCTTTTGTTCCTCTTCTTTTGCATTCTTGCTGCTCACTTAAATATTATTACATTGGAATGGGATATGACTTCTCCTAGCCCATATCGGTGTTGTAGAGGAATATTTATATATAAAAAACATATGATCAAGTTTTATTTACAAATTCTTTCAAACAACGTTACACGGGATTGTGCAATCTGCACATATACCACATCATATTAATGTTTGTTAAAAGAAATTTTATAGTTATAATTTTCCTTAGTTTTTTTCTACTAGATTATGGATTCAGTACATAGCCTCTGCTAACTTATAGATGCAAAAAAATGGTTTGAGATGATAGATAGCAAATGAGGCATATGGTAACGGGGAAATCCTGAGTCAAACTCAGTTACAGTTTTCGTGTCGATGTGTAAAAAGAATTAAATAGTAAACAGTAGAATATGGCAAGCGATGGATAGACGATCCGGCATTGGAATGGACTGAAGGATGATTTTCTAATTTTGTTTGTTTTCGCAGGGAGACCTACACAGCTTCCCGTGCTACCATCAAACACCAACGTGTATGAATTCGAGTTTCTTCTGCCACATGATTCGCCCCCGTCGTTTACTAGCCCCAGGGGCAATAAAGGTCGCCTCAAGTACCGCCTAGAGCTGATAAAAGCCGAACCACATTATGACCATATCTATCAAGCCATTGACATCACTGTCAAACCTTTCCAGCCTCTTGCAGGAAATCTGGTTGCTATGGTGAGCGCCTTTGGTCAAATACAAATAAGTATTTTATAAGACTGACCCTGTGTTAGTTAACATTTAGTTAAGGGTATAGTAGGGGAAAGTTGTCGTCAGGTACACCTAATTAACACAACGGTCCCAGCTCTCCCATTGGCTGATGCCTTCAAACCGTAAACGTACCCGTGTACAATCCTGACGTCAGTGTTGACCTGTGGACAGCGATGTTTGTAAAAGCGTCTTTCGATAATTGATGATGACTAGATGCTCACCAAGATTGTGAGGAATGGTGTTTCCCACTGAGAGTTATCCAGCAATTAGACACAATACTGTACCTCACTACCACACCAAGTACCCCGGTCAGTGCTTTGCTTTCCTCCACCCTGCACCCACTCCCTTCTCTTTTCTACGCCGCGTGGCTGCCGCTGATTGACTAGGCCCACGCTAAGTGAATGCCCGAGGAGTAACACCTGTTTCCTATAAACCAAACATCGACATGTACATGTGATAAAAACTAAAGAAAAACTTTTTTGTTAAATGGTTATAAACAAAATTGCATTATGCGCCCTTGTGAGGTTTTAAACAATTTGCTTGATCCTGACCTCCAGAACTACAGAGTAATGAAAAGAAGCACCAAGAAGCGCTGGACCAACCTTAGCCCAACATTCTGTGCTGTCTGAGTATAGATAGATCGTGAACTCTTCAGTGAAAGGAAGGTCATAATTAAATTATTAACTGTTTCTATTTGCCCGTCAGTTTTAATCGTATTGTTATTGCTGTTGTTGTTTTGTATATTTTGCTATAGATGTCAATGTTTCGAATCCTCAATTAAAGCTGCCGGCGTTACAAGAACAGCAACAGGCTCGTCACTACTTCTGCTGCGGCGCCGACAGGCGTATCGAGGTTCGCGCCCTCTTGACTCATGTCGGAGTTCACTGTGGTGAGGTCATCCCTTTCCGGGCCTTCATCACTAACCATTCTAAGTACTCCACCATATCTTCTCACGTCGTTTTGAAAAGGGTATGTAGAGTTGTTTATCATAATACCTCCTTTTCCTGAAATAACTCATTACTTATGCTCTATTTGTTTGAACCACACTTAAATACCATTAAAACTCATTACACATAACATAAGATTCTTGTTCTTGCTCTTCTTATTGTTCTTCTTCTTGCTCTTCTTATTGTTCTTCTTCTTGTTCTTCTTCTTTTTCTTTTTTCTCTTCTTCTTCTTTTTCCTATTCTCTAAGACCTGTATATAATGTCAGGACTGATTAGCTCGAGGCCTGGTCGTAAAACTCTTTCAATTGTCGAAAGCTTGCCATGGAACGGTAAAGCACTTCTCAAATATGAAGTGACAACACTCGAATGGATATGTTACACTAGCGACTCATCGAAACTGTAAACTGCCCAAAACTACAAAACAGTAAACCCAATCATCCATTCAATCGAAGGGATGCTAAAAGTCATCCAAAATCGCATCAGCACCACCGCTGAGGAATTGCTATCAGAGTCATGACTTCAGATCGGGCAAAAGTCCAACAGATCCTTCAACTGTCGCATACTTATAGTCTGATCAGACATATTCTCTTATGTCTTCCAGCGGTGGATGTGGTATTCTATTGGTGTGACGACTAATGGCAGCGAGAGAGTTTCGACTTTCAACAAAGTGTACCGTGGTGCGATTCCACCCGGCGGCAGCATGAGGTGGGATCCAAGTGACTATCCTCTGCTGTTGCCTAGCGACCTGTTTCCCAGCGGCCCTTCTGGGTGCGCCATAATGAGAGTCTCATACGAGCTAGTGGTGAGTTCTGTTCAGTGGCTACAAACATATACATAAAGACGACAAACTGTTGAATTATCTGTCGCATTCACTGGAAAACAAATGTTCAAGAACAGCACACTCACACATACACAGCTACATAACGACACATACATTTAGTTGCTTTTTTGTAATCGGAAATTATATTGTCAAGATAAACAGTTTACCACGTACCTTTAAAGAATATATATATAAGCTATTAAATTTTGCCATTACTACAGCTTATTGTTTACAATTTATATCTCGAAAGGTATGTTCCAAAGGTCTACCGCATGACGCGATTTTGGAATGGTGGCAAAGACTAATTTTTAAAATCATGTCTCAGTTTACTGTCGTCCCGGGAGGAATGGTTCGGAACATGAAGCTCCGGTTGCCGATAATCGTGGGCACCGATGTGTCACCACATGTCAGGGCATCCATGGAGAGAAACACAGCCGCCAGTGCCGCATCAGTCAGAGAGGCAGTGATGTTACACCTGCAAAGTAAGTGCTCAATGTTACAGATACACGAGGGTCGCAAATCGTGGCACACACCTGATGGGTGAGCCTTCAAATTAATTGTAGAACGGGTAAGAAGTGCACTTTAGATGTATATAAAGGACAAAACAGGATTTCTTAACAAGGCCTCACAAACAATTCAGGAAATGGGTTTGGTAAAAAAAATAAAACTGCTGTACAGATTCGATTGATTTCTGTATAAACTATATACTTTATAAAACGCAGCGGATGATTTCAAATGTTGTAAACATTTTGTTTTCAGGAAACGCTGTGACAGAGAGACCAGCGGTGGATGAAGTTCCACCTGAACAGGACAGACCTGGATTGCACGAAATGTCACCAATACACTTATAATTAATATTGCACAGAACCTTTGATACATGCATAAGATCCAGAAGTTTCAGAAGGTGAACAGTCCTCATCTACATTTTTATAAACGATACTTAAACGTTTGAAAACAAGAACTTTTCTCTTGGATTGGACACTCTCACTTCTGCCGAATGACTTGCTTGGTCTTTGCTTATTCCCCTTTCTTCTGTTTCCTATAAGAATTCAAGAATTGACACCACTAGCATCACCGTCGGCACCAGACACTGGGAGTCTGTTGAGAAGACAGTGTGTTGAATAGAGTTTGTTCTATTCTGGACATGATGCTAACTTTAATTGGTCAGAAACTCTTGGGAAGGAACCTTTGTCCTCCATTTATTAGACAGCATGAGAGAGTGTGGTCTACTCGACCACAGCTTGTGATGACTGGCGTCCTAGGTGATGCTAACCTTTGTTATTGTTTATTCTGCATTATTTTAGCTATTGGCAATTCATGACTAAAACATATTTTACTGTGGTTAAGCCAAGGAGGTAAACGGCTTGCCATTTAAGTCTTTTGTCATATTTCTTTCCCATGGCAATTTTAAAATGTATTGTAGCAACAGACATTATTAATAACGCCAGAACCTGAAATAGATTTTGTATCAGGAGATAATACTATTGCTTATAATAATAATAATAATAATAATAATAATAATAATAATAATAATAATAATAATAATAATAATAATAATAACTCATTTTTTAAATTTCATCAGCACCATTCTGTGACTTAATGCGAAGTTGCCCCATTACTCTATCAGGCTAAGTAAAAAGAAACTTTCTATTAGTCTGGAGATTAGAGTTGTGAGGTAATAATGAGACATTTGGGATGCACGTTAATTGAACGATCATTTCTTTTGAATTGTGTATACTGTTACGTGTCAAGATCACCCCATTTTTTATAATTAAATTAAGAAAGGTCCTGCAAAGAGGCAGATATGTTTGTCTTGTTTATAATGAAAAAAAAAGTGAAAGTGTGCGGGCTGCTGCGTGAGTGTTGAGCTCTTTGTCAGCTTTTAATAACAGTCGTTTGAAAATCTCAAGGTGTTCCGAACAAGAGCGAAACCTTGAAGATGATATACGATAACTACACTTTGAGAACTGGGAAACATAAAATGAACCAAAACACAACTTCGACAAACAGCACCAGTACATTAAATTATTTTGATATGAATGACCAGACTGTAAAATGTAATGCGATTGTTATATTTATTATTTGACTAATTTTAGGATGCTTTGTGTGTAGTATAGAGAGAATGTGTGATTTCATTGCGATATGTGTGCATGCATACTCATATATCCCTACTGTCTACAATCCTTTATAAACACATACTTTGAATTCCTTTCATTTACTGTTGAAATCTTGTCAACCTCTCCTAGAAATGTGCTGTCAAGCCCCGAGCACCAAGAGGAAAGATATTTAAACTACTTGCCCCTCACACGTGCACATACACGCCCCTCCTATAATGAGAGGGTTGTGATCTGACTGAGATAAACAAATTTACAAGGTTTATTTGATGCAAACTCATAAAGCGTTCGTAAGGCTTCAGAGATGTAAACCACCTTCATTAGTAAGATTAATGGATATCTAATGAATAATAATTATTATTAATCAAGGTCTGCACCTTTCAGTTGTATTGAGTCCCTAAGGTAAAAGGTAAAAGAGCAGTGACCTAGGAGTTTTTAGGTCAACAGGAGTAAGTACGGTTTACGACAAACCGGCTATAGTGCCCCCGACTCACCCTCGGGCTCCGACGAGTGGTTTTGACCTCCGGGGTTATGACCTATATTTCTATCTGGGTTTGTAGATCAAGAAAACAGAGCGGAGGACTTTTCCTGAGGGTGAGAGATACTATACTGGCTAGATACAGAAGACTAGGAAACAAATTTATCAGGTAAACTGAAAATTTTCATTTTTAAAAGTCAACAAGAGACTACTTAAAAAAAATGACTTCGTTAATTACAAGATAATAATTCCTGGCATCTAGATTGTTCACAGATCCTCACTAGCTGTTAGCATATCAAAATTGTTCGATAAATATTTGAACTGAAGCGAAGTCACCATGTAAGTTAATTGTTTAGAAAAAAAGGATGAACGAAGACGCGACACAAGACATTTCGCAATACACTGTAAGGGCGTAACCAGGAGGGACAGTTTCTATGAATTAACCTGTGGATAGAGAGGATAATGGACAATCCCACTTCCCTGCGTCAGTCGTAAACAGGATATTTTGTGACCTCCTTTACCTGTACATCCAGGACTGTGGTTAGGATATCTCAGAGCTCGACTACACAGAAGGGTAAGTAGTCTTTTTACAGGTGGAGCTTACATTGTGGTTTTCTCACCTGGTGCCTCTGTGTCTTCTGTAGCTGACAGGACAAACCACGACAATCTTGAGACTCGCGTTAGTGAAGTTTTGTGACGAGAATTTTATACGAACTTTGGAAGCGCAAATAACTTGTGGTCCATTTGTTTCACAGCCACAGTCAGAAAAGGAAGGTGAGTAAAACGTGGCAGCTTTCTGTCTTTATGCGTCTTCGTGTCTGTCTTCTTATCTGTCCGTCTGATTCTCTCCTTATGTCTGATCATAATCAAGACCCCTTTTGTAAATAATATAATTATGTGTAAATAACTTCCTTTTTTGTACACATTCCCCACCCACTCTCTGTTAATAAATGCCATACCTTGTTATATGTCTAGTGACTTATACTTATTTCCATGTATAAAGTGACAGCTAGTTGAAAAAATGATGCTTTGTTTACTCTGCTTGCAACCCTCTTCGTTAATAAAGACCTGCCATTGTCATTGTCTTCTTCTCTCTCGGCGTGTTTGATTTTTTATATGTTTGCACCTGTTCCTTCTATTTTCTTGCATTTTATCTCTACACACAAGGCAGGAAGAATGTCTGGTTTCGGAACCAAGTACTGGATTGAGATGCTTTCAGACAGATGTCGAACAGGGTACTTCCCCGGTGAAATTATAGAGGGGTATCTCTTCATTCAGTCAGCCTCTCCTGTACCACTATCAGGTAAGCGCGGCTAAGCTTCTCCTTTTTTAAGATTACTCTTGACATTGTAGAATGGTTACAGCACGATTGTTTATTTGTCCTAAATGTACACGAATCTTCTATTGAAAAGAAAGTACGAATTTTTAGCGTCTAGCTCCGATTGTTTTCACCATGAGACAACTGCAAGTAGGCATAGTCTGTGCTGCACAGTTAAAGGGAAGTAATCACTTGTTCTCAATTTTAAGCCGATAACCACGGTACTGGCCCTTTATTAGCTGCTTGCTGATTATATGCTCGTATGCCTTGAGTATGTATAGACATCTGTGCATGGACAAGAACGTGTGTATGCGTTTGTGCGTGTTTAAGATATTAAGATTGAGAGATGATACAATTCAATATTCTTCAATGATTTAGGCTTTTGGTTCATAGAGAGTATGTACTGAGTATAAATACAGGTATGCATCAAACCATTATATAGTCACCATAGAATAACATATATCACAGAAACAGACACACGTATTTCTTCATCTTGGATTTTCACTTCTTCACTTATATTGAAAACAAAATGGCGTACGTGTGTGTGAGTGAGGGAGAGAAAGTAGTAATGCTCAGGAATGGTTTCAGACTTTGTCTTAAATTTTACACTATATTAAAGAAATAATTTTATCAACTGCGTACATTCTGTACAACATACATAAAGAGCTGGAGCTTCCTTGACGTTTATGTTAAATGGATTTCACAACATCCTGTTCTTGTTTTTGTAATTTATTGCGACACTAAGCAAAACGGGAATGTTATACAGCGGGTCAGATTATTCACATGCTCCCAGATTCCTCACCTACTGGCCGGGGGCGGTCTGGTGGCAGCCTGTCATCACTACAGTGAAGGTTTGCTGTCTTGGGTTCAGTTCTCATCTTGGGCATATTGTTCTTTCTCTGCATGTGCCATCTGTTTACGGGACTGGTTCTTTCCCATGATACAGTCTTAACTGCTGAATCGGTGTAAAACACCAATTCCCACCCACCCCACCTCCAATGGCTCCCGATGACTGACTTCTCTCTCTTCCCTGCTCTCTATCTCGGATAACATTGGCATTTCTGCGTGCGTGCGTGTAATGAGTGTACGTGTATATGTTCGAGTTGTAAGAAAGTGTGTGTGTGTGTGAGAGAGAGAAAAATAAAGAAATAAAAACAGACATTACGATCTCTGAATGTTATATTTGACAGGCCTCTACTTGCTGCTCACCGGCAAGGCCACAGTTCTGTTAAGGAAGTTTGAAGGCAAAAAAGTAACGAACCTTTTCCAGCACGAGTCTTACATCACCAAGAGGGAAGACGTGAAGGATCTGAGTAAGTACAGAGAGTGTTATTGTTTGTTTGTTTGACTGTTTGTTTGTAGATGCTTATGTTATCGCACTTGCCTGTCAGCTGTATACTACGGTTAGATGTTGTACACTTGCATCATCCTGTTCTCTTGAGTTTTTACATCAAGGCTACACTCATCAAACTGAACTTATCATGTATAACACTAAAAAATAGTGGTTTTCTCTCGGTTTCCTTATCCCCCTCCATCTCTTTCTCTTTTACTCTCTGTGTGTAACATACAGGGAGAGAAAAAAGAAAGGTGTGAGGATTTAAATGATGGTGAATGGATCTTAAAGACGTATTTGATGTTTACTGATAGTCTCTACTCGCGGGAATTCATTCATTTAAAACGCTTTGATGATGTGGAAGTGTCTCTAAAAACAAAACAAACTATTGTTTGTTAATATTATAAAATATAGCGTGTTCTGTTATTTGTTGTATATTAAAAGTATTATACAAATGAAAACACACAAATGTATTTAAAAGTTCTTTAAGGTAAACAACATTCCCGAATGTATTGACTGACGGACAGGTATTTTGCGGGATAGAAAAAAAATAATAAAACGATTAGAAGCGAACCTGTAAAAGTATTTACGATGAGGGTATTGGGTGGTTTTGTAAGCTCATCATGTGGGGCTTTATTTTTGCAGAGAGCTGTACGGATCCCCCCAGGGTACTGCCAAACACCAGCGTGCTTGAGTTCCAGTTTTTTCTACCTCCGGGCTTACCTCCTTCCTTTACAAGTCCGCTGGGAAACAAGGGACACGTGGAGTACCGCCTCGAATTGAACAAGTCTATGGGAACTAGTGAAAAGACACTTTACAAATGTGTCATCCTGGTTGCACCTTTTCTGTCTCTTGCAGGAAATGTAGCTGCTACAGTGAGTACACAAATATATAAATTCATTAGAACTTTTATTAATTAATTTTCCTCTTGTTAATAATGTACTAACTAAAATTATAAATTATTATTAACAACTTATCTGCAGAACTGATGATGTTACAATGTTGCTAAAACATCAATCAAAGTAGGTTGGAAATAAAATTGTCTTAGTTTCTCGCGAGAATATTTGCATGCTGGCATCTACAGGTGTGTGGCTGCTCTGTCACAGTTGCCGGTTTCACAAGAACAGCATCATGCTCGCCACTTTTGCTGCGGCGCCGACAGGAACATCACCGTCCAGGCCAGCATCACCCAAGCTGGAATTCTCGCAGGAGAGAGGATTCCTTTCCGGGCGGTGATCACAAATCATTCTGACAGTTACATCAAGTCGTCCCATGTCACTTTGAGACACGTACGCCGGTTACACATTGGGAACTGTCATCATTCAAAAATTCTTACCCTGCATTATCTAAAGCCAAATGATTTCAAAACGCTTACCTGATCAAGATAAACAGTTGTTTTTTAGTATAATAAACAATAACACAGGAAACTATAACTAGCCTGCAGTTTTAATGTCATCTGTTAAATCTTTCATAATTTTATAAATTAATTTAAAGATTTCCTTTAAAATGATGTGTTCTGGCTTACTTCTTATGAAAGAATTTTTATTTTTGCAATTGTCGGGAGGCTGTATTTGCAGGATATTTTTCTTTGTCTTCCAGCGGTGGATTTGGTATTCCATTGGTCAGACGCACACAAGCTCACGAACAGTCTGGTCGTTCAAGCAAGTGTCACGTGGTGCCATCCCACCTGGTGGCAGCATGACGTGGGGTGAGAATGATGAGCCTCTGGTGTTGCCGAGCGACCTGATTCCTACTGGCCCTCCAGGATGCTCCATAATGATGGTCTCGTACGAGCTGTGTGTGAGTTCTGTTCAGTGGCGTCTTACTATATCAAACGACAAATTTCAAACCACTGAATCATGCTGGTGGTGGTGGGTGGTGGTTCGGAAGCTCCGTTTAGTTATTTTGAAAGCAAAAGTTGATACAAAGATTTAGTAAAAGAAAAAAAAATTGTTTCAGCTCACTGTCATCCCAAAAGGAATGGTCAAAGACATGAAGCTGCTGTTGCCTATCATCGTGGGCAGCGCCATGCCACCAGAAGTGCAGGCGACGGTGGAGAGAAACACAGCCTCCTACTCAGCTTTGCTTCGAGGGGCCATCTTGTACACCTGCTAGGTGAGTGTTTCAAGGTATATCTGGCTGAATAATATGGACAGTTTCTACCAGGGTTGTCCATGGGACATATTTTTCTATCCCGTCCCATCCCGTCCCATGGCAATTTATGCCTGTCCCATCCCGTCCCATCCCACGGGATGTTTCCCATGGGATTCCCATGGTATTAACCACCCGGTTATTAACAATCCTATGGACAACACTGAAAACCACTTTTCGGCTTTTGTTCTATAATTCCTGCTACTTCATATACAATAGATGATTCAGAGGAAAGATTTAAATCCTTGATGAATGAAATAACAGTAAATTTATTTTGCAATATCAAGTATCGACTACCATGGGAAATACAAATGTGTGCTGTCCCATCCCATCCCATCCCATGGGACGTTTCCCATGGGATTCCCATGGGATTCCCATTCCTATGGACAACACTGGTTTCTACAAACATGGGGCGTGAAATAAGCCTGACAGGTAATCCTGGAATGAGAAACGTCAACATTCCAATATGAGTTCGAGACAGTTTATTAATTAATAAATTTCACGTTTATAAATCACTAGTCATGATTTTAGCTAATTTTTAAAAATAAAAGATTCCTTCTTTTGCAGAAAACGCCGCCAGAGAGAGATCACCAGTCTGAGGAAAAAATATAATAAAACAATACATGAGGTTTCTTGCCACCTTTCTCTAAATATGTGTTCACGGAAATTACCCAACTATGTGATACTGCTAGGAAATGTTCACACATACATGAGAGTGCCCAGACATTTCAGAAAGCTTTGGCGGAGCCACTTCTATGAACCAAAAACTTCTAACCGAAAATAGTTTTGTTTTTGGACCCCTCTCGTCTTCTATTTTCCAACTCAATCATCCCGTGATGCGACTTGACCTTTGACCATTAACATGACAAACCAACAATCTGCGAATTTCTAGTAACTTACGTTTAACTTTTTTTCCACAGTTTTGCAACATATTTTAGTTCATAAACTGTGTTGAAGCTTTTGCCGACTTTGATTGACTTTGATGACACCAACATCGCTGAATATAAACTGATTCTAAAAACAGAAATATTTGTGTGGTATTTATGATGACTAGTGAATTTGTACATCTGTAAACTTCTGTCATAGCAATTCGTACTGTATTGTGTGTGTGTGTGTGTGTGCGTGCGTGCACTACTTTGATATTTATCTTTACCTAATACACACAGCTGCAGGGCTGTATTGTATTGCTATATCTCAGTTTTTCTGTGTTTCCGTGATGCGTGTGAATGAATACATGTTTGTAGCTGGAAAGTTTTAATTTTGTCTTTGGAATCTGTTGTCTTATTGATAGTTATTTCTATTTGTTAAAACTTGTTTTTATCTTTTGAGAGAAGCTGTTTGTGTTAATCTTTTCTTGAGGGTTTCACTTTTATTGTTTTTTTGTGTGTGAGAGATTAGTTTTTGGATTGTAAGCGCTGAAAGCAATCGTCACTTAAATTACATGGGGCTATTATTATTCTTTGACTATTGATATTAGACTGTTGATATTGGACTGTTATTATTATTAGACTATTGCTATTTCCCTATTACATTTTATGCTCCTATTATTTTTCACTCTTGATATTTGATTTTTATAAAGCTATTGTCTTTTTCCAATTTGGCTTCTTGTCTGCCTTTTTGTTTTATTTTGTGTTACGTTCTTTGTTCTTTTTAAATATTTTATAAAGTGGCTTTAAAATATTATTATCAGTGGCTTAAAAAGTTTCCAGTTTGTTTGAAATCCGAATTCCTTCATCATTTTGTTTAGACGAGTGAAGAAATTGAAAACTCATTAGTTAGTTCTCTGGAATGGACGAAATTCCCATTTTTAAGCAAGAAATATACCATTCCTACTTCAATCCATCCATTGAAAGCCAAGTTTTTCTACACTCAAATAATTTCTTTCATTTGGTTAAATTAGCTGAAACAACCTGCTAATCAGGACGGAAGTATTATTTGCAATTTAAAGAAAGGTCCTCACTATCTTGGTCTTTTTAAAAGAAAAGAACAGAGCGGAATAAAAAACACAGACACACTAAAGTGAAATAACCATTGTTAAGTAGCAGTGTAAATGACAATTAGTAGCAGTGTGAATAACAATTAGTAGCAGTGTGAATGATAATTAAAAGCAGTGTGAGTGACAATAAGTAGCAGTGTAATCACAGGTTGTGTGTAGGGAAGGAGTGGAAGGAGAAGAAGGAGGTTAAGTGGAATTATCAGGAAGTACTGTTTCTAAATATTAGAAACTACATATTCTGTGCCTCGGAAATCAAATTTAGTCTCATTTCACAATGTTTTCAAAAGTTTCAAAGTTCTGATTTGTGAAAGTAGAGAAAGTTTGTCTAGCCGACTATTTTTATTCATTTTTTTCAGTCATCTTTGATTCATTTGTCTTGGTATCTCTTTCTTTATCCCTCTTTCTTTCTTTATTTATTCTGTATTTTTTCGTTCGTTCTTCACGTTTTTTCCTTCCTTCTTACATTTTCTTCTTTCAAATGCTGTGTACAACAAATATTAGATACTGCTATCCTTCAAAATATGAAAATATTATGAACGCATGTACAGAGATTGATAAGCTCTCTCTCTCTATATATATATCGAGAGAGATTATAGTCCTGAATGTTTTTCTTCATATCTTGTACTGGTTGATCATGATTAATGTCTACTTTATCGCTAGTTTCACAAAAGAGAGATCAAGTCAGCTCAGTAGGTGCTTACCCGTAACTGGAATCGGTAACGTCACGTGACAGCTTCTGAGCGAAGACGCTTCAGTGAAAAATGCAACGAGGGCAGGTTCAATAACTCACAGCCACCCCTTACAGCCACCCTTACAACCACCCTTACAGCCTCCCCTTTGTCACAACTTACAGTCACCACTACCACAACAAGCCTCCTACAAACATGTCTCAACAGATTTACTTCAGACAGGACGTGAAAGAACCATCCTGAGGTCAACTTCTGATGTTTCAAGACCGATTCCCTTCGGTTCTGATGCTCCTCTTGGCAATGATCTTCCTAATCAGATCCAGCATATAATTATTTTAAAATTTTTGTTTTCTCGCTTTCTTCACTCCCACACCCGACGATGCTAGCCACGATTTAAATGCTAAGACTGGACCATGTGGTGGTGCACAGTTTGGTCATCACTGACCAGCCTCTCGTGAAACATTGATGAACAAACTGCCATCCCTGCCACCCTCAGTTGAGGTTGGGGTAGGGGGAGACTTGATAATTTTCTATCTACCTGTACATTTACACGTGCCATCGGGTACAGACTTCACACTATTTCTCACCCTTGACCTTACTCCTTATCTCTAGTTCGTTATTGTTTTTTATTTCGGGGAAGGCTAAATATTCAGTACATGTGTACTGAGAAGAGCATGTACCAAAGAAGAAAAACTTGCTAATTAAAAAATGCAGACATCAAACATTCTTTTCTTTTTCTTCTTTCGCTACTTTTGGGCGCATAGAGACAGATGTAAGATGGGGCAGGTGACTAAAAGCATCGTATTCTTAAACCAATACCACCCGCACTAAAAATGGACGAAAGAAGAGAAAAAGTGCATTAAGTACATTGACTGTTGTGTCATTCTCCTGATAAGCGTAGCCTGGCACCGGTCAGGCCTCCTACCCACCCTTAGTCTCACCCACCCTGACTCTTACCCACCCTGTTATTAGCAGGCCGTCAGGAAATCACTTTATGGTTGTTACCAAAGGCGTCGGCAATAATTCTTTCTTCACAACTTGGAGCAGACCAAGTGGACCTGTGACAGGAGTCTAGTACTGGTAAGTGATATATTTAAAACATGTCGACTGTATATTGCCCATTGTGCTAGCATATCCTCTATCTGTACAGTTCAAGTGGAAGATTTACAGGGTCTGTAAAGTCAGGTCTGTGTCAGTATTTGCTGAGCAGACTTTGTAGAAGACGTACTCCGTACAACGAATGTTTGTTATACCAAGGAAATGCACACATACTTACTGTAAAAATATTGTATTTTGCTATGTGACGGAAGGTGTTGCTTGAAATTTCAGTTTTCTTACCACAACGGATGTATTAGTTGCTGAGTTTTGTCATTACAAAATAAGTTACATTTAAAATCACGAAAAAGGCATAAGAGAATTTTATACCGCAAAACAGATGAAAGAAATTCGGTCGAGGTTCTTTTTCCAAACCCAATGATAGGAATAACATTTACATACTCGTCCTCATCATCATCGTGATCATCTCAGAAATGTACATATCAGTGATTATGTGAATATTAATTGATATTTTTTGTTTACTTTTCTGCTGTTGTTGTGTTTTTGTGTGCGTGTGTGTGTGTGAGAGAGAAAGAGAAAGAGAAAGAGAAAGAGAAAGAGAAAGAGAAAGAGAAAGAGAAAGAGAAAGAGAAAGATCGTTACCGAGAACAGATTATGTTCATACAAATCAGTTTTTAAGGTTTCTCAATGAGTGTGCGCTCTTGTCGATGTGTCAACACTTTGATATTTACAGGTAGACGGGAATGTTTCGTCGAAAAGTTCAATACACTTTTGTTCTCCCGAAGGAGAAAGCCAATGCAGCATACTACCCTGGGGAGATAGTAAGGGGACAACTTCTCATTGAGTCCTCCGTCCCGGTATTGCTGACAGGTATTCAACCACTCACGGTTCCTTATCAAATTGGCCTTTTACCAAATTAACAAATGTTTATAATTTCCTCTGACGGCTTTTACTAAGAGGAAATCATTTTCTCATACGTCTTACACTCGTCTCCTACACCATTCAGTATAGTGCATCATCAACCGTCGGTGGAAGCACCATCCATAGAAGAAAAAGACAGGATGACCTTACTCCGGGATTATCTTGGTCAGGCGATGAATACCCTACCATCCCATAGTCAGCCTTTTACACACATTAACTCTTCTCTATTTTACCATACTAATCAACCAACTTTACCTGAAATTTTGAGAACATTTGATGGTACTGTCGACAGGACTTCAGATGCGGCTGACAGGTAAGGGCAAAGTGACGCTCATGCGCCAGGAAGGCAACATACAAAGGACAATGAATCGAAAAGAGACTTACCTGGAGACTTGTAAACTTGTACAGAACTTAGGTAAGATCTTTGAATACCCGTTTTCTTATTTCATTTCTGACACTAAAGACGAGAAAGATTGAAATGTTTTGGGGGTTTGTTTTAACAGAGAGACTTCCTCTGGTGAACGCTGATCAGCCCAACACCTGTGCGTTCGAGTTTTCGTTCTTCCTGCCACCTGGCTTGCCGCCTTCTTTTGTCAGTCCCCTTGGTTCCTCGGGATACGTCAGCTACGATATGGAGCTGATCAGAGTTGAAGCAGGGAAGGAAAAAACACTGAATAAAACTAAAATCATAGTCGCACCTCTGTTAACTTTTGAGAGAATGCCGTCAGCCCTTGTGAGTATGCATAATGATGAATCACAAGATTATTACTAAGGGTAATAAAAATACTTCAGGAACAGGGTTCAAAACCACGAAAGCCTTGTGAATGTGGAGTTTGTTTCAGGACCCAGTGGTGCGAGAAGGACAGGGCGCGCATCACTGGTTTTGTTGTGTAACTGAACGAAACATCACGGTCAGAGTCTGGGTGGACAGGGCCGGTGTCTTTGCAGGAGGCATACTGCCTTTTCATGCCCTGATCATCAACAACTCCCAAGCCTCTATCCAGTCATCCTACCTTACAATGAAGAGGGTGATTCAATGTAACTAACTGTATACCCGCTACACAGCTACCCGATATAACAGCTGTCTGCTGCACACTATCATTAACCTTTAAAGATCTATACTATTTTGAATCGTCCATGTACCTCTTCAAACGCTGAGTGTATCATACCTCTTGAGAAATAATGTAAACAAATGTAAAGGAGGGCTTTTTTTTTTGCCAAAGTTATGTAGATCAATCCTCTAAATTTTTTTCTTAAAAATATGTCCAAAGTAATGTGCAACACTTTGATTATGAAATGCACGTGTCGTTCAATGAAGTATTTGTTTATCTTTGTCATGTCAACATTCTTTGTTGGTCACTCTCCTCTAGCTACAAATAATAATCGTGCTCGTTAATGATTACAAAAGAAGTGTCTAGCACCAAGCTAGTCATGTCTATCAGTAAGCTTCCACCTGTTGTGTTTGCTGGTGTGTTTTCATAGTACAGTGGAACCTCGGTTAACGAACTTAATCCGTTCTGGAAAGCTGTTCGTTATCCGAAATGTTCGTTATCCGAAACAATTTTTTCCATAAGAAATAAAGGAAATAGATTTAATTGGTTCCCAGCCCCTGTTGACTCGCTAATATTTGAAAGTTACAGGCTATATAGGTATTTGTTTTAATGGGAACAGTTAGAATGTAATATACATGGAGTTAAATAAACATAAAAACATTAACGAAAGCATTTAAACATCAGAAAACTTGCCGTTTTGACGGCGTGGTTGGAAGCAGGTGTGGGGAGGAAGGGGTGAAATTACTGCTTGGATTCCCCCTCCATGAGCACACGTGACATTATAAAATCGGGGTTGACTTCCCTTTTCTGTAGCTTTGAGGTTAAAGTAAAAAACTTGTCCAGTGTCTGCTCCTTCTGCCTTTTTTGTAAAACTCTTCTGTAATACGACATCACATATCCGACAGACGCATGCCACCTTCATACTTTGAAATCATTTCCTTTTACAATTCATTTGTTGGCCGCTTCCTTGTCATTACCTCACTACTATTAATTGCTCTTAATCTTCTTTGGAGCCATTATTGGGGATTATCTTATTAAAATAAAGCACAAAAATCAGTAAAAAAGAAGGATGCGCATAAATAAGGAACGACTGATCGTAACTGTGTCTCGAGCGCGAATGATGACGTGCTGGTCGGTCACGTGTTGTTCACGTGGCTGTTCGTTATCCGAAATTTGTTCGCTATCCGAGACAAACTTTTAACGAAATTTTTGTTCGCTAACCGAAATATTCGCTATCCGAGGCGTTCGCTAACCGAGGTTCCACTGTAATTATAGAATTAGTACTAATTTATGTCAAGAATTTATGTCTTGAATCGTTCATGTACCTTTCAAGCGCTGGGTGTACCATACCTCTTATGAAACATTGGAAACACAAGGAAAGGAGGGCTTGTTCGTCAAAGTTGTCCGCCGCGCCGTCGTTCCACCAGGAGGGTCCCTGACATGGGGGGACCACGGTCCAGCGATTGTCTTGCCTGCTTGCCTCATCCCAAGTGGTCCTCCAGGATGTTCCGTGATGGACTTATCTTACGAACTGTCGGTGAGCTCTGTCCACAACTACCTTACTACAGATACCAGTAAAATATGAGTGTTACTCTGTCCTTTAAAAACCCTAACCCTTTTCCACTCACTTGCCCTTCATGGATACAACTTCTACTAAGTTCAGTTCCATCATGTGGACAAAAGTCGTCTATTGGCAGACTTTTAACTTGGAAACCACTCAGTTGTCCTATGGAAGGATTAGTTCTCAGGCTTATTTCTTCTTCTGTTTCAGTTTACAGTGGTGCCTGCAGGAATGGTTCGCAAGATGAAGCTGGTGCTACCCATCCTGGTGGGCGCTGCTTTGCCAGAAGCACTGAGGGAGGAGGTGGAGGGCAACACTGAGGCTTATTTTGATGCCATCGCCAGACAGCGACTCCTACAGCAGATGGAAGGTGAGTAGCTCAGCTGTAGCTGCCTGCGTCCAACATGTTATTCATGATGTTCCGACTCCTGTTTAGCATCCTGATTTGATATCCACTGAAGATTGTCCACTTATCCGAGACCAGGACTAAAATAATTCGAACCTGAAAATGTGACAAATGTAAAATTTAACAAATCTTTAATGGGCAGCAATTTAAATTAATGAATATCAAATGGGGAAGTACACTGGGCTCAATCAGTTAAAGACAGAACAAACATTTCTTGTCTTTTTCAGCAAGTACCTTATAGAGGAAAAAGCCGTTTGACTGGACAACATTGGTGAGCACAGCCTGGCATTGCAAACATCAACACATGTTGTCTCAAGCACGAAAAGAATCCCTCCTTCAGCAAACTATCTTTCCTTCTGGACACTGACGCCAACAGAAGAGTGTACGACCTGTTTATTTTATTTTATTTTTTTTTGTTATCAGATGCTCCTTTTCACTTTCATGCTTTATTAAATTGCATGGACATTTCTGTACTTGTGTATAGAATCGTGTAAACAGACACGATGCCTTCAGTGTGTCCAACATCATGCTTGTGGAACTGTCCTTTAGGAAAAAAGCCGCAAAAATCATGTTTTCCTACTTTTGAAACAACTGAACTGGCCAGGTGTCAAACAGAGACTCGATTATATACTCGCAGCATTTGCATCGCATCATTTTGAAGACATCCTTATTTTCTTCGTCCCTTCTTCTCTTAAAGTCTGAGATCCTCCTAGAAACCAAGAAAAAAAAGAGTAATGTCCTTTTGCCCAAGAGCCTGGAGTGGACAAGTTCTCTGTCACCTTAAACCCCTGTGTGTGCGTGTGTGCGACATCGTATTGTGTGTGTGATGTGCCATATTGAAAGTTCTTGTGCAAGTACAACCTTTATGTAGCACATTATAATTAGGATTTTTTATTATAATTCATTGATAATAATCATTCTAGTTGCAAAGGTCAGCATAGTTCTATAATAGGTACATTGAGCTCCAAGAGATGAAAATTCTCTACAATGAATGTCTTCGACAACGACTATTACACAGTTGTGCACGGAAACCCAGGCTCAGAACTAAACTGTCAAATAATCAAGAACATATAATTTTTTGATTGCACATGTGTTTACTTCTATAATAAAAAACTCATCTAGTCAAAATGTACAAAATGGAGCAATATTAAAGTTAAAAGATACAAATATTGCTAAAAGCTTTTTTCTTCATGCATCCTTGCACAATGTTTTAATCTGCACAGGAAACTGATAAGAGGATCAAAAGGATGCCACAACAGATACAGCCAGGCTTAGAGGTTGAAATTTATTAACAATTAATTTTTTTAGACAGTGGGTTGACAACACATGGGTCCACGGAAACACAGGCTCAAAACTAAACTTAAAACTGCAAATAAATGTTAACTGCAGATAAACCAAATCTTGTCTGTGAGCAGCAGTAGAACGGAAGCAGGAGCAGCATCTTAATGTTTTGTGCCTTGAGCAATGTGCTTATCGCAGGAAGTTTGTGTACTTCGGTATATTATTGTTGTTTCTTACTGCTGTAAATTATTGTTGTATCTTACACATATGTGTAGTATTGGTGGACATTATTGCTGTATGTTACTCCTGTATAGTATTGCTGTATGTTACTCCTGTATAGTATTGCTGTATGTTACTCCTGTATAGTATTGCTGTATATTACTCCTGTATAGTATTGCTGTATATTACTCCTATATATTATTGTTGTCTGTTACTCCTGTATATTATTGATGAATGCTGCTCTTGTATCTTATTGCTGTATGTTACTCCTGTATAATATTGCTGTATGTTACTCCTGTATAGTATTGCTGTATATTACTCCTGTATAGTATTGCTGTATGTTACTCCTGTATAATATTGCTGTATGTTACTCCTGTATAGTATTGCTGTATGTTACTCCTGTATAGTATTGCTGTATGTTACTCCTGAATAGTATTGTTGTAAATTACTCCTGTATATTATTGCTGTATGTTACTCCTGTTTATTATTGATGAATGCTACTCCTGTATCTTATTGCTGTATATTACTTCTGTATATTATTACTGGCCATATTGTAGTGTGTGTTTTAATCACGTGGAAATATTTGCTGTTTCATATGGTTCTAAGTGTGCAATGTTGCAATCTGCACAATGATACTGGCGAGAAGCTACTTACACAGAAGAAATGTAGGAAGAACAGCTGTAGTCCCAAGATAAAAAATCAGGCTTCAGCTGGTTTTTCTGTTTTCTTTTTTCTTCTTCTCTCGCTGAGTGATCTCTTAATTCTCTAGCGATATTCTTTCAAACTTCGTTTACTGACACTTATTCAGACGCACTCATCCGTTCTAACCCAGCAGTTTATGTAGAATAAAATTAGAAACAAGGTGAATTAAATAAAAGAAACCATAAAAATTGTTAAGAGGAATCTCAAGACATTACAACAGCTCATTTCGGCCGGTAGTTTTTTGAATATTTATAACTATTAACCTACAATAAAGACAACTATCCGTGATACATCGTTTGAAAGAGCATTTTCTTTAACATTTAACTTGTGTGACTTTTAAGAAATATAGGTTTTGGTTTCTTGTACTAAATTCAAATGAAAGATTGTAACTGTATGGGAAGAAGGTCAAAAGTTAGAAATTAATAAAGAAATTATTTACACAATATATGCAAACATAAAGTGCCAAACAAACAAATTTTTATTAAAGTTGCATTAAAATTTAAATATTCCTTACCATTTTCTTCTTATTTTCGGTGGTTGGAATATAAATCCATGTTGAATTGATAATCCTAAGATTACAATTTGCTTGATCGGTTGACGTTTCGGCTTTCAAGGGAAGTAATCCGTAGTGGAACAATTTCTTAAGTTAGCAACAATTTTTTCCCTTACTCCACTGGCGAAAACGTAGCACGTGCTTACACATTGCTGTCGCTTGCAGCCTCAGCTTGTCTATTTTCGCTCCCCATATATGTACTCAAAAGTCGAAGAACGAATAAAACGTTGTGTCAATATTCAGTATGTACAGACAAATATTTGACATATAATATGTCACAGAAAGCTTTCATCGCAACAAGGAAAACTAAGTCTTATCAACATTTTTTGATACTTCTTTCCAATTTCTATATTTTTAATTTCCCTTGCTTCTCTTTTCCACTGAGTCCTTTCTTTTGTCTTCTTACATTCTAAATACAAAAATTCGTAAAATTAGCGATCTCTTGTTAGTGACTGCGCACACCACCTAAAAGATAGATAATAATAAATGCAAAATTTGTAAAGCGCATACTCACACTCTTAAGGAGCATGCTCTTAGAGCTTAAGAACGAGAACGACACATGGACAGCATACGAGGGACAGGAAAACAAACAAATAGCGTGTATATTATATATATTGTAACAGGAAGGGTTTGAAAAATGACTAGCAGTATGGAAAAGGTTGTTAGGAGTAGTGTTTACGAAGAGGTGTGTTTTCAGTGCACGTTTAAAGGATTCAATAGTGGTGAGGTGGCGGATATGGAAAGGGAGAGAGCTCCATTGTTTAGCTGCACAATAACTAAACATCCTGTGGCCTTCTGTTGTTGTTTTCGTGACAGGAAGAGTAATGAGACGGTCATCAGACGAGTAATGGAGTTGTCTAGCTGGGATGTAAGGGAAAAGCAGTTCATTAAATCTGATGCTTCACTCTCCAGTCCTGCCATACTCGCTTATCTCAACATTTTATAAGCTGAAAAAAAAACAACTAAAGCGCCGATGAACCTCTAGTAGTCTCATGAATCATACTGGCTATACATTATCCCTACCACACACAAGACCCACTCTTGTTCATTTTTTTTTTATTTGTAATGCTTTTTGTTTTTCTCTCTTTTTTTATTCACTCATTTTTCTTTCGCCCTTTCATTTCATTCACACACACACACATTCTCCTTATATCTTTCACTCTCACTCTGACGGCAATCTTTATCTTTTTTTTAATTTTCTTTTTTCGTTTTCCTTTTTTTTTTTAGCCGCCTGAGTTACACCGCACTTGTTCGTCACCGGTAGCAAGACTGCCGCATTCCACAGTCACCTGCTCAGATTGTCTCTAACCAGGTATACTTTGTTCTTTTCTTCTTGCTCTTCAAACACACATTGACATAGAAAGCACGCAACCACGCAGAGAGAGAGAGAGAAATCAGCTGCAATTTTATGTCTGTCTTTTGGAGCCACGGAAATAAATAGTGACAGTTTAATGGTCAGGTGATGACGGCAACACATTAATAAGAAACAAAGACCAAAATCTGAACTTAATAATGAATTTTTTAGAAGTCTGCAGAAATATGTCACTTGTACTACCGACTCGACGTTTCAAAACACTTCTTTTGTGTATTTTTCTAATAAATTTAAAAACGAACGAATAGACTGACGAAAAGTGAAGTAAAGGATAGACAGATGGAATAAAAGGAGAAATAAAAAAAAACTTGAGAGGAAAAAAGATCATGTTCACTGCCCCCGACCCGAGCAATTTAGAATGACTGACATAAGCATATAAAGCCTCGTTATCAATCTACTGCCGTTCGATAGCCTCGCACCGGATTCCGTGGAAGCATTCGATCTAAGGGTAGGTTCATGGCCTGTATTTTTTGTCACAGCGAACAGAGCTGTACTCGTGAGTTAGAGCACAAGTTTACAGCAGACTTTGTAAGTACCAATTATTTCCATCATTACGGTTATCACGAGTGTAACTGTCCAGCCAAGTGGTGAGACAAACAATCTAAACGATAAAAGACAAGCACAACAAACAATCAAAAGAACAAACATAAAAAATCCTCAAGCACACTACTCTGAATTGAGTGTTCGCGAAAGCAACACTCGAAGCCTTTCAGTGTCTGAAATATAGGTGACAAGAGCACAGAAACTTGCTCAAACATTTCAGACCTTATATTCAAACTATCTATAATGCCATTCCTACATCTGTAAATATATTACTCACTTTTGGACTGAGAATATCTTAACAATAGTCTTTGTATTGCATAAAATCTTGGTAAATATATTTATTGGACTACGAGAAAATCCCCTTGGAAATGCTCTACTATGAAAACAAACTTAAGCAAACATTCACCACAGCTCGATAAATTGATCAGGTGGACAGAACATGCAGGTCATATTTTATGAGATTAGCTTATGTAAAGACTCCACACATACACATTCTCCACTCCCTCACTGCTTTAACTTCTTCAACCTTTCCGGGGTCAGGTACTGAGTCCTTAGCTCTGCTCCTATATAAATACATAGATAACATTATGTGTGTTGTTGTTGAAATGTATTTAAATGTCTCTGAGAAGCATATATCACATGTTTTTGGGCGTTTATATGAACGCGCTCTTATCACAGGCCAAAAAAAATGGTTTTTGGAAGAGTGCAATACACCATTGTATTGCCGGCGGAAAAGACTATGTACTACCCGGGGGAGATAATTAAAGGACAGCTGCACATTAAGTCCTCCTCTCCACCATCGTTATCAGGTAGCATTTTTAAGTCTTAACTACACCACAGACTAGACTAAATTAAAGTGATAGAAATTTGATAAAATTAAAAACTGTGGCTGAAATCGTCCTGACAAGTGTCGCGATCAAGATGATCAATGAGGTGGAACAGAAGCACAGTGAGTTCTCACTCCACTCCATTTTCTTATCACTAAAAAATTATATTTCCATCAGAGACTATCTCTGCTGATTCGGCGTGTTCTCCATATTTTCGGCTGGTTCCCTGGTTTCTTCTCACGTGATTTCGTTCTGTAGTCTAGTGATGTTCTGTGAGCAAAACTACTCTGTAGGAACTTGTCTGTTATATTAATATAATTGTAATATATTATTAAAGCATTTTATTTATCCCGTAATAAAATCGGTTTCTTTATACTTGGTTTCTCCTAAAGTCGCAGTTTCCAAGAATTTATCGACATGGTTGAGTGAGGACTTACTGTAAAAAATCGCAAGACATAAAGAAATACATCAGAGAACAATGTTTACAATTAAATAAAATATTTGTACCACGAATACTGATTTAGATGGATCGATCCCAACTATGCACAATAAATCTCTTCTTTAACTCTTAAACATTTCTCTCTTTTATTTGACGTGCTTTTCATTCTACCTTGGGTTCCCTTTTCCTTTTTTTCAATCTTATTTTCTCTTTCTTTCCTTAACCTTTAGCTTCATCCTCGATATTTGACATCTTTACCTTTTAGTAAATATTTTATTCTCTCCCTTTATTTGACTTTCTAGTTCTCTCCCCTGTACCTGAAGCTGTGCTTGGTTGCCGCTGTGACAGGTCTTGAGATGCAGCTGACAGGTAAGGCGAAGGTGATGCTGGTGCACCGTGGACAGAAGAGTGAGACGAGGTACTATCGAATAGAAACCTACCTGGAGACCCGCAAACCAGTCGAGGACTTCGGTATGCTCGCTGACATGGTCATCTTCATGTCTACTAGAACTTCAAATCATCTCTGCAAGCACAATTATAATAGAAATTCTAAGCTTTTCTCTTGAGCTATGATTGTAATTATTAGAAAATGTATCCCAGGAGTTTTCAAGAATATGTAAATCTCTGTTGCTTTGAAAAATTATAGGAAGACTCGAAATAAATATAAAGAATTTCTGCTGAGGATATAATAGAAACTAATGAATTAAAAAATGTATGAAAATAGAAGAAAAAATGTGTGGAACGACAACCATTTTGATACTCTTCCAACTCGTGCAAAATGCCAGCTCTTACAAGACTGAAAGCAGACAAGAAATACTTCTTCTTTAGATGTCTAATTGTGAAAAGAAAGACAGAATGACAATGTGTGTCAGTGCGGAAGGAGATAAAGGTACAGAGTAGGAGAGAGAACTTTTAAAGGTTTTCGTATTTTCGTGGTTTTTTTTTCAACAGAGAGACTTACAGCCGACAACACTGCATCACAGAATACTTCTGTGTTCGAATTTGGATTCTTTTTGCCCCGTGGTTTACCGCCTTCTTTTGTCAGTCCTCTTAAAAGCAACGGCTATTTGAGATACATCTTGCAGCTGAAAAAAATTGACAGAGGAAGAGAGAAGAAACTGCGGAAGACTAAAGTCATTGTGGCGCCGTATCTTACTTTTGAAAAAATACCATCTGCAGGAGTGAGTGCAAATAATCCTTAAGAATTAAATGTGTAATAAACTAAGATTGCCCATTCCCATCAATAAAAAAGTATTTTCATAAAATAATTCATCATATAGTGCTTAATGAAAGAATTGAGCTAGCGCCAGAATTACGATTAAATTGCATTGCACGAGAACAATATGGCTTGCCTGCAATGCATTAAAGCCCACAAGTCGTCACAGATTCATATGAACATTATACAACAGGTGTAACGAGAACATGTGGTGGTTACAGGACCTGATCGCAAGAGACCGCCAGGGTGCTTCTCCCATTTGTTGCTGTGGCGCGGAGAGGGACATCACCGTCAGGGTCTGGTTGGACAAGGCCGGGGTCTTCGCAGGGACCAGCATCCCTTTCCACGCCCTCATCATCAACAACTCCACACATTCTATCCGGTCTTCCTATCTTACTCTTAGCAGGGTAACTGCATGTAGCACAAAATGCTACCACTACATAATTAATCATCTATTTTCATAAATATCTAATGTTGGTTCTGAAAGATGTCCATTTCGTGAGAATCCACAGCATCCTGACTGTGTAAGGGGAGACTTTCACTGTTATTTTCAATATGGTGTGTTTGGATGTAATTTGATGGTAATAGGTATTTGCACTTACTGGTCTTTAACAGGTTATTGCGTCTTATGAGCATCTACAATGACACTTTCGGTAATGTCTGTAAGCTTATACTATCCATATCCAGAAGCTAGTTATGAGTTTGAATCTGACTATTCTTTAACCTTCAACATGTATCTCTCGCAGCACTGGGTGTTCCGAACCTCGCAGAAAATAGAAAGAGCTTTTGAAAATGTGGGCTCGTTTCGCAAAGTCAAGCGTGGCACCATTCCACCCGGAGGAACCATGACCTGGGGGATAACGACCCTTCAGTAGCGCTACCTAGCGGTTTGATTCCCACTGGGCCTCCAGGATGTTCAAGCATAAGTGTTTCTTATCAACTGGAGGTGTGGACCTGTCTGCTTACTGTGGATTAGTCTTATGTACTTTCTCTAATTCCTGGAAGTGATGATCATATTAAAAGCTACTAATGAGATTTTGTCATGATTAAATCGTGTTGCTGTATGTTACGACTGTATTCACCTTCATGTAAATTTTGTATCGCTATACTGTAAATAAATTATCGCTTGAATTTCAAGGTAGAATGGTTTGTTCTCAAGCAAAGCTCTTCAGTATTCTTCTGTCTTAGTTCACAGTCGTTCCGGCAGGAATGGCCTCGGATATGCACCTCTCTCTGCCGATTCTAGTGGGCGGAACGATGCCAGAGTCGGTTCAGGAAGAAGTGAACAGAAACATACATGGCATCTATATTAACCTCCTTGCTAGACAGATCCTGTTGCAACAGTTGGCTGGTAAGTGTTCACACTGGTACACAAAAAGCAATCATCTTCGGTGATAGCAAAAGACAGATTCCCTTCAACAGTCGTTTCTGATAAGATTTGTTTCTGTTACGAACATAGAATTTCTTATTGGAGATGAGTTCCAAGGAAATGGCTGAGGCATTGGAATGTTTCTCTACTTCCTCTGTTGTCTGAGGTGTTCGTCTGGAAGACAAATAATTTCAAGTTTTCTTTGCTTCATTATTTCTGTTTTCCGTTGCTTTACCACAAACTTTTACATTCCATACGCTATTTGCAATCATTAATATCATTTATTACACTGTTGTTGTATATACTGATTTCTATATATTTTCTTATACAATAGTTCAAGAAGAAGAAAATTGATTAATTAATTAAATTAATTCAAGGAAATTGTGTGAGTATACTGTTTTTCGTGTATTTGTCCACTTCTTTGCACCTTTGAAAGAGGACAGTAATATAAATAGGAAAAAAAAATAAATATCAGCAAAAGCCATTATTTATTTATTTTCTTTTTTCAGCAAATAACCCTGAGAACTGTCCACCAAACTAATGAACGCAGCAGGTCCTGGCGCCCAAGAAAGACATTTTTTGAAAACACCTAAAACAATCTGTAAGAGTGGAATAATGAAAATCCGACCACTTTGTTTTATATCAGAATAGAAACCAAAGTTTTATTTCGAGTAGGGTTTTTCATCTTGGTTTAGTAATCATTAATTAAAACGATTAATTTTATTTGAAACTATCCTAGACGTTTGATCATTTTTGACAAAGTTTGCACATGACGGTTTTATTTATATATATATAAACCACTAAAAAAGAAACAACTTTCGAGATTGTCAAATTTCGTACGGTTAGGGATGTGAGTTTTAATTATTGTTAATTTTGATGATGTTGAATATTTATTATTCATTACCTGAGTACAATAACATATCTCAGTCCACATTTTTATGTAACACTGTGTGTACACGTGTTTCGTTGTGTTACATACATGCGTCTTTATGAAGGTACACTTCATGATTACCATTGCAAGGTGTGGATGTGCGTCTGTGTGTGTGTGTGTGAAGTGTGTGTGTGAAGTGTGTGTGTGTGAAGTGTGTGTGAAGTGTGTTGAGCTCGACTGGTGCTGGGCAAGGTGCTGTTTAGTGCGATATACAAACATGTCTTTGAACGAGGCGGTCTTTATCAGGAATATTATCAGCTTCCTGGTCTGTCTTGTTCCTGGTCTCTAGAGCAGCCAAGTATTCCGACGATTTCAGTAATACTTTTAATCGCATGCAATGAACTAACAATAAGACTTCTGTTCTCTACTTGATTAACACCGAGGTCAAGTTAAACACTGATGTGACCTTTTTCTGTCAGCTCGTAGGTTTAGAAAAGCTGAAAGCTTCTTAGACTTTTTCTTGTCCAAACAAAGATGGGTGGACCGCAATGTCTAGTAATTTATAAGTTTCTTGAAAATCATTCATATTTTGTACTTCTTTTGTTTAATTTTGCTTCTTTTTGTTTTCATTCTGTTCGGTATTTTGCGTCAATAAAGTTTATCGACTTTGTTGTTTCAGAAAATATTTATTATTGTATTAAAGTTGTGAAAATTCTTAGAATTATACTCAATAAAAATAAGTACATGCTTAAAACGTACAAACGTACAAACGTACACACATAAACACAAGCACTCATACCCACTTTAATTTCGTAAGATAAAATATTGGCGCCGTTTAAGCCCGTTGTTTACACAAGACACTTCGCTCTTCAGTCCTTGGGAGTTGTGTTATCTTTCTGAACCCAGAAAGAAGTGAAGATTTGACAAAAATAATGAAAAAAAAAACCTCCCGCGGTTTCAGTGTTCAAATCAACTGTCAACTATCGCATTCCAAACTTCAATAGACTTTTCTTTCTTCCTTTATTGAATTTATTTTTTTATGCATTTGTAATAAATGGAACGATTCATGCCTTCAAGGTTAGACGCTTATCTGACAAGTAGTTGTTACTGTAATCACAAATGTATTTAAAGTGAAAGAAACTGAACCAATACAAAATGGGAAGTAGATCCACTTATAGACCTATGCTCGACAAAATACACCCTTACACCACACTCAGCTAGCACCTGGCACCCGTAACAAGTTGTAACTTCAAGGTGCTCTAGTCACTTACAACTTAATTAGCTTCCTCCTGTAGGTACTCTGGGTAAACCACTGAGCTGCTTGTTCAAGGTGAGAACAAAAGAAAAGGACTTGAGGTGAGCTACCACCTTGTAGATGTTCACAGTGTTGAAAGTGGATTTGTTAAATCAGGAAGTGGAGTTAAAATATTTCTGTAAGGTCTGTAGGCAGTTTGCTTTTTTTAAAATTTTTTATACTGCCTTCTTTCATTCAAATATATGCAGTTATTTTAATGTGCTTGTCGTTCTTCATTCTTCGAAGTGAAAAAAAATTTTCGAACACAAATTCGTAAAAAAATTCTTTAAGTCAGTGCGAGAATTTTACTTTTTTGTATCAATCGTTCACAGACTGGATTGCATCTATTTAACAGTGTTTCGTTTTATTTATTTTAATGATTTCGGACTTTTTTCCCCAGCTTTAAACCTCGCGGTTTGTTTGTGGATTTCTGCGGATTTTTCAGATTCTGATTAATTTTTCGATGAGCTCCATGTTAAAGTGTTAACTGTTCACATTTGTAAGTCAAATCCGCATATAACTGAAGTATTCAGATCAGTTGCTGAAGCACACACCCTCCTCATGCCGACAACGAGACGAAATGATTATGATGCAGCTTTCATGTTGAAGACGATCTTCTTGGTTATTATGAAAGTTGTATATATTTGTGGCATATAAACTAGTATGGCTTATTTGTGAATTTAGTTGAGTTTTTTTTTTTAATTTGGAGGTTTATATACTGGTAGGGTCAATAGACTGAAATTTATGATATATATTTTTCGGTTGGACCTGTTGTGTACACGTGCTAAGGTCGCACACACATTCACACAGAATACTCTGACATGCATTTACCACTGTTCAAGTGAAAGTCTCCATGTGTCCACAGACAACTTGCACAATGATGGCTGAACGCAGAGTAAAATACCGGTTTGTGCTACCGAAAAATGTGTACTGTGGAGGGCAGACCATCAAAGGACAGCTGCACATTGAGTCTCCCTCGCCGGTGTTATTGTCAAGTAGGTCGCGTCCACATTCATCCTCCTCCTCCTTCGCACGATACACAGCTTCTGAACTTGATACACCAACCCGATTTCTCTCATCACAAAGACCATTGATGTCTGTGTGTTTGTGTGTTTCACAGACCTTCAGGTTCGCTTGAGAGGTCAGGCCAAAGTTCAGCTCGAGCGCGAAGGAAACGGAATTAGGAGGAGAATGTACCAGACCGAGACCTACCTCGACAAACGTCTGGGTGTACAAGACATGCGTACGATGATTGCACTCTTTCTTTACTTTTAACCACCCACCCGGGTGTTGTTAGTTTGCTGTTCAAGCCTCCTGACAGCGTTGTTCATGGTGATATCTTAATTCCCCAGATAGGAGTGATTATGTCTCTTTTCGTTAGTGAGGTTTAAGCCTTCAAAAAAAATTCTTTTTTATCCCGGATCAAAGTCAACTCAGGGACAATCAAATAATAATATGTATTTAATGATAATTTTGATGTTCTCTCTAAAATTTTTGAGTCTGTAGGGGACTTAACATGTAGATTCAATGAGTTTTAGGAACAGATAGCCATTGTCTTTTAAATGAGAACAAAAATGTTTAGAAATCTGACGACGGAGAGAAATAATATTTTTGGGGGGCAACTCGTCGAATAGACAATGGATAAAGAATACAGAGATGTGTTGGGTGTCTACATGAATGGACGGGCGGTAAGCGCGGGGTTAAAGAGCAAAGAGATTTTTGTCCTTTCTCCATAGAGAGACTTCCAGAGTCAGACAACTTACCACAGGGCACTGGCTTGTTTGCCTTCGAGTTCTTCCTCCCTCCTGGCTTACCTCCTTCGTTTACAAGTCCCTTGGGAGGGCGGCCCATCTGTGGAGACTATATCTTTCAGATGGGAACGACACGGGAGGACTTCATTGAGCGCCAATGTGGATTCCTTTGCTATTGTCTGGACTTACTGAGACGTGACAGAGGGAGAGAAATTATACGATTTCGACAGTTGATCCACATTTTCCCAGGACTGTCTCTTGGCGTTGATGCTTCTGCAAGTGTAAGCATCGACAATCATTTAAGCATTTCAACTGCTCGAATTATCCTTAGATAATCACTATTGGATGTGGTACTAGAAGCAGCATGAAGAAATGAAATTATGTCTAAAATTTTCAGCAGAAAGTTATTTTTCGCTCATGGCTGTATTCAAAGTGCTATTTGAAATACGTGTTACATGTAACTAATTCAAAATATCTAGGATGCAAGGTTAGAAAAATTCATAAATAAGTAGCACTGTAGTATAAAGTATTTTTCTACTGTAAAATAATATTGTATTTCACTTTTTTTGAATGCATTGTTGCTAAATAATCTTGAGATAATCATGACTCTTGCCTTTAGCGGTCTCTAAAATATCAGACACCTTGATAATCGCGCCAACGCTAACTACACGCTAACCACAAAGCTAAGCCTCGTTAGCGTATGCTAACACGAGTCACGTGTGCACGTGCGTGTTCTCGTGTGCAGGAACCAGTGGAGCGAGAACTTCATCATGCACGCCATTGGTTCTGCTGTGTCCCCAGCAAAGACATCCTCTTCAAGGCCTGGCTGGACAAGCCGGAAGTGATCATGGGGGACACAATACCTTTCCACGCAAAAATCACCAACAACTCGGACATCTTTGTCAAGTCGTCTTACATCACCCTCATAGCGGTGCGTCTGTTAACATTTAGAAGCTGTTAAGGCAAACAATTAGCCTGCATTTACTCCGAACTCAGGTGAGAGCTTATTCTTAAAAACATTCGTCACAGTTACAGTGAACATTCTGTTACCGTAGGCAGCAGGACACATCTGTCACCCCATACTGAGGACAGAGGCCAGAGTTAAAACCCTTGTTATTATAGAACATTGAATACTGAGCATGCGGTGACAGACTACATATTATTATAATATTATTGTAATATTACATACATAATATTACTAACCCTTACCTTTACCTTTACCTGAACCCTAACCCTAACCTAACTGTAACCTAACCCTAACCCATTATAATATTATATACATAATATTACTAACCCTAACCCTAACCCTCTGGCCACTATACTGAGTATGCGGTGACAGACTACAGGAATGTCAAGACAGTTTTTGTCGCATTCTGAGTGATCTTTTAACGCTGACTCTTTGTTGTCTTCCGTTCATATGCATTACAGACTTGGGTTTTCCACGCTATGGACGAGACAGAGGTAAAGTCTGGAAAGATTAAGTCCTTCAAGAAAGTGAATCGAGGTGCCATTCCACCCGGCGAGAGCATGACTTGGGGTGACAATGACGAACCTTTGGTGCTGCCTGAAAACCTGACTCCAACTGGTCCTCCTAACTGCTCTATCATGGAGGTTTCATACGAATTGTCAGTGAGTCCTGATCAGCATCTTCCTTCCATCCCTGTTTCTGTCCGTCTGGCCGTTTGGTTTTTAATGTTTATAGCCTTTAAACTGCCACTTGCTTCCACGATAGGTCTGATGAGGCATTCGTTAATATATCTTCACTTGATCTGCAGCTGCACCTACAGGCATGGTGAAGAAATCGTGCATTTGTTGCAGTTCACTGTCGTACCCCGAGGAATGTTCCGCAGCATGAAGGTCCGGCTGCCTCTAACCGCCAAGTTTGGTTTAACACAAAGCGACCTGGAGAGACTGGCGGCCAAGATTGGAGAGTTGACAGATGCTGATGATGATGACGATGATGATGATGATGAGGAGGAGGAGGAGAAGAAGGATGAAATCTAAACATTTTTATATTGCGCCAGGTTTAGCAAGAAGGTATTCCCTTCAAACAATTGTCACTTTTGGTCAAAATACTCAAACTTCGTAAACTCACGCCTGCAAAATTAAATGGCTTACCTCACGTTTGTACAATAGACAGCAACGACCATAGTGGACATAGTGCTACATGCCTTCTGATATCATCATGACTTTAAAAGAGTCTGGTGCAAGAAACCCGTTTGAGAGTAGACATCAGTCTACCTTTACAAGTTTTAAGAACTGTATTAATGCCTGTTCTTTGGTCGAACAAATGTTTGTTGGCAGAACTACAGTTTGCAGGGAGGCGGAGGTTCAGAGAGCACAGACTCCAAAGACATCGAAGCGAATGTAGTTGACACTCCACATCGTATGAGAAAAAAAACTGGATCCTGTCACAACTTTTCTGATGTAGTTTGACTTGTTAAATGATGTTAATTTTGTAGTTTACTTTCCACGGATGCTTTATTTAAAAAAAAAAAAACTTTTCTAACATTTATTGTCTATAATTACCCTTAATTTTTAGTTTGTTTCATCTTAAACATTCCACCTCCACTGTAGTCTGCTTTTTTGCTTTAAAATCTTTATTTGAAAGTGCTGTTTGAAAATGTTTGTTAGGAGAACCACCTAATACAAAAGTAATTAAATCTTTTACTCTTAATTAAGTCATTTGTATTGCTGTTTCTTTCAGTTGCCTGGGAAATATCAGATGTTCGTACTTTCTGTAATGTGACTTTAATGGTTGTCCCAAGGCTACCACCATGAATATAAATGTTAGTTATTATTAATTTCGATTCATATCAATTCTTGGCCGCGTTCTTAGCTCAAACATAAGCTGATCATATCGTCAGGGTTAATGTTAAATTAATACAATAGTAGTAATTCGTAAGTAGATAATTAAAAATCTCGTAGAATTATTAATAACAGCATAATTATTGAGGACATTTGGGTATTATAGCTGGGCTGTAACTTGCATCCGTGCACGTTAATAAATATTACCGGATGACACACGCACCGACAGATATGGCAGGGGAAGTAACTACCAAATGTTTATAATAACTTTGTTATTTATTACCTCCCGTGGTTCTTGTGAGACCAAGCTTTTGGTAAAGAAAACAAATTATATTTAGTTATAAGATTTTTTTTAAAAAATAAAAACGTTAATTTGAACAGTCTTATTTCACGAGAGACGCATATCTCATTGATTGATTGACTAACTTTGAAACCAAAAAGGTTCCTCTTCATACGAGCTTATATGTATCCTCGGAAGATATTAAAATCCGTACATACCTGTCACAAACTCTCTTACCAACCTACCAACCTCCATGTCTGCCTCACTGACTGCTTATCGCCTTTATCATCACCTTGATCTTCCCTTATTCTCGAGTACTGAAGGATGATCATCCCGACACAGGAATAGGTTAGCCTACTAGTGAATGGTCCATAGTGTGTCAGAAAATTTCGAAAGAAAATTTTTTTTAGCAATGGAAGTTGAAATACTTGAAGTGTGTTTAAAACTCTCTGGACAACATTTATAATTCTGTGCTGCCTTCTCTTAGTGACTTGTTCACACGATGCTAAGTGGCAAGCATTTCGAAAACAGTTTCGATCACTGTAGAAGTAATTGAAGCATTACTTGTCTGTTTAGTTTGTTTCTTTCTTACTTTGACCTTCTCCATGATAGATCATTGGCGTTCATTCCTAACCATTCTTTTATTTCTCTCATTTAAGAAAATCTCGTGATCATCAGAGATTTTGTGGGTTTTCTCTCTAAAATTCTTTTACTTAAAAATATTCTCTAATCCTAGTGATCATAAAGAGTTCTTTTTTTCTTCCACCACTACTGTCATTTTTTCCATCAGCCTGAATTTTTGTCCAATATATCGTCCATATCTTCTCATTTTAATTCTAGCCCTTTCATCTGTCAAAAATCTTGGTTTTGTAAGCATTTTGCTTGAGTCTGAGCCTGCTTCCTTGCTATGAGCTGGCATCAGTGTTGTTGACTCCCGTGGGGCAGATGACAATGGAGCAACCGAGGCGAGTGTCGAGGGCAGTGTTTGCTCTTGGTCTTCAAACAAAGGGCAACAGTTCCAGGATATTTGAGAACGAGAGCTTCTCCTGTTGGTTCGTACTGCCCGGAGCCTTTACTCAAGTATTATTTACCCAAACTGGTTTCAACCTCGACAGTACTGTTGAAAATAACAACAAGTAAATGTTGTTGTGACTGCGAGTGATGAGCATCGAAATATAGTCAAAAGACAACAATAAAAGAAATTAGAAACGTGAGGGAACTGAAAAGATGAACACAATGCAAAGGAGGAGAAAGGATGCCTTGAAGGGATGTCTTCTATAAACAAAAACAAAGTTAAAGTACGTTATCAAAGTGGAAGAGGAGAACGAGATGCAAACAAAATGAATGATCGAATGAAAGAATGAATGAAAGAAACCATATAAAACTGAACAAAAAGTAACCACATGAAAAAGAACGAAAGAAACACAAGACTTCAAAAGTGAGTATTTATTAATCTTTTGTCCATTTATTTATTCAGTCCTTCCTTCTATCTACACCGCGCCTTGACAGCGTGCATGACACATGCATTACACTTGGCATCAGCCATAGTTCCAGACTTGCCACTCTTACTGTCAGGGACACACAAGTGCTAGCATCAAGATAAAAGCACTCTGGGCTAAAGATTCTATGGCGAAGCTGAGCAAACAAATCCCTACCCTGGAATAATATACAGTTAAAATCTTATGTTTGATTTCAAAATTGATGTTCGCCATGAAAAATGCGAGGAGACAAAAGGTCTGTTGTCTACATTCTGCAAGCTGGCAACATGTGAGGACCAAGACAGGCTTTGTTACTCGCCAGGTAGGATTACTCAACACTACCCGAGATAATCGCCGGGTGGAGCAACAACGGGTGTAGCAATCGAAGACGTGGACAAGAGGAGGGCTGGGTATTGCTGACCGTTTCTAAACCGTTAGGGTACAACAGAAATAAAACCTCTTCACTAAGTAAATGGTTGACGACCGACTGGCCGACCGACCAACCGACCAACCAATCAAGCGACCAAGCTACCAAATGCATGAAGCAAGGAAAGAAAGAATGAGACAATGAAAGAATGAATGAATGAAAGAATGAACTTTTTTAATCGATGAACGTAGTGTGCTTACCTCTTTATCAAATAATATTAATATCAAGAGAAAAAAAATTAGAAAGTTTAAACTGGCATGACAATGTGGTGGCTGAATGAATAAGTGAAACTAGAGTTTTTGTTTGTCTTTTTTATCATCCGGGAGTTATAATGCTTAGCAACATTACTCTGATGGAGTTATCAAGGCTTGAGTACTCAATATAATGAACAGTTGTCAAGGCCTGAGTATCTATAGAAAGAACAGTTGAATAATTAGTACAATGAACAGTTGACGTGGCTTGAGTAATCAATACAATGAACGGTCACTAAGTATGTCGAATTATTTTTCCTCTACTTCCTACAATTTTAATACAAGGTAAAAATTTAGCTAAAAATTTACTTGATTTCTTCAGGGTCTCTACAGACCAAGGCTTTCGGGTGATCTCTTTTACCTTAAGAAATTCATGTTTCGATTTAGGTACGGAAAAAGATAATCCATAGATGTGTAAAATGTCTTTAAGGATTATTAAACGCAAGAGAGAGACAGAGATAAAAATCTCAGGTAAAATGGTACCTAAAAGACCTGTAAAATTTAGACATTCCGCCTTGTAAAAATTTAAGCACATAACATTGTATAAAATACAATTTAATCTGTCCCTAATGACACCCGGCATTAAAGACCTGCTGATGTCCTTTTCTCTGTGCACAACGCAAGCAATGTGCTGACAAAAATTAATGGAATGTAGAAGCCAATAGAGGTTTACATCTCTTTAATTTACGACAGGAAAAATATCAATAACGAGAGGATAAGTATATGTGGAGGTAGCATGTTTGTGGGAATGAATTCAAAGGCTGCTACTTTTTCTAAATGCAATACATCTTCTAAACATCTTTAACGACAATAGAGACGCGATATGAAAGTCAAAACTACAATTTAAAAATATTTCGATATCTTTCAAACCTGAAGCTACTACATGGCCCCAGCTCCAACTGGCCATCACCTTGACTGTCGTGTGTGTTGCTGACGATGTTGCCACAGTGCAAACTCACTGAACCAAAACAATGTACTTCAACAGGCTTTAATTATACAAAGACAGTAAGTCGCCCTGGAGAAACACGAGAAACTGGAGGACAAGCGACTTTCCCTAGAGATACAGCGGTGTTCAGACACCTTGGATGCAGCTTCACCCCCGGGACTGTAGTTTGAAAACAGTGACAAAGATGTAAAGTAACAGAAATTAATGTTTGCGAGGTCTGCTCACCGTTTACGCAGCTTCACAAACAAAACACTATTGTTTTTTTCCCTCCCCCATTTTGCCCCCGGGGCAACGCTTCCCCCTCGCTTCATCACCACGGCCCCAGGAGAGACAAAACAGTGTAGCGTCACGTGACAGGCTATGTAGGGAAGCGGAGGGGAGGGGTAGGAGTGGGGAAAGGAGAGAAGGTTGAATTGTATACAGACTGGGTTTTGTGTGTGCTATATGGCGAGCTTCCTGCAAAGCTTGAAGTGAGTTGCGCTCAGGCAAACGTTGTGACACGCACAAGTGAACTTGTATTGTTGCATTTAATTGATTACTGGAGCTGAGTGCGCCCTGCAGCTTTCTCATATTGCATAATGGGAGCACTCGACCAGGGTTTTGTTTTAGGCTCCCATGGGGAGGTTATCTGCAATCACAGTTTGATGATGATGATGATGATAATGATGATGAGGGTGACGACGATGATGATTGATGATTGATGATGATGATGATGATGATGATGATGATGATGATGATGATGATGATTGTGTGAGGGAGAAGCTGTGTACGAACCATTTGTTTACCAATCCCACTAATAAACTTCATTAGTGCGCTGTGCGGAAACAACCGCTGTGCAAATTTACATTTTTGACAAGTCACGTGATCTTAAAGACTAAGAGACAGTTCCGCAGTGGCGTAGGAACCAGGGGGGCAGCGGGGGCAGCCCCCCCCCCAAGGAAAATACAGGGGGGGGGGCAGGAATATCCTTTTGCCCCCCCCCAATATTTGAGACGTAATTCCTCACAAAGAGCAAAGAACTGAAGAAAGGTAGGGGAACGTAGAGAGGAGACGGTCATCACCGTCACAAAAGCGGGCCCTGAGGCAAGTGGAGGCCCTAACACCTCTGACGATCGGATCGGGGACAGTCCGTTGGTCTTGTTTGCCATGCTAATTGCAGGCTGTGTTGAAGCCTGAGTGAAGAAAGCAGCCGACAGTACATCGGTACATCGAGTGTCGTCTCCCTCCCCTCTCCCCATAATGCGACGCCTTTTCTTTGGCGGTTTTCCTTTGACCAACATAAACATCCCCACCCACTCGCTGTCACCCACGGTGTGTGACCGAGTGTGACTGCGTGGCCTGTGCATGCGCGCATGTGTGCATAGGTGTGTGCGCGCTGGTGTATATGTGCAGAGCTGGAATGTTGATCGTTGCTGTCACGGGGGTTTGGTGTTTTCTTTTTTAGGTATAATGTTTGGTAGTGTATTTTGTAATAGAGGTACTGGAAGAGCTGACCAGTAGGTAACATGGGAGACGGGGGGGTTGCTCTTGGCCGGAAGGGTTAGTGAGAAAGATGTTAAGCGAGATCGATAAGTTTTTGAAACTGTATCTTACTATCCCAGTTACCACGGCAACTGCAGAACGCAGTTTTTCTTCCTTAAAGCAAACAAAAACATACCTGAAAAGTTCCATGACACAAACGCGCTTGAATAACTGTCTCATTATGCATGTATTTAAAGAGAGGGTTGATCTGTTTAATCTGGACGAGATTGCAATGGAGTTCATTAATAGAAATCACCGAGGACACAGTTTTTTTGGCACACTGACTTGCCAACCTTGATTAATATGATTTATATGATTATAATGTTTATCACATTTCTTGTGAATGCGTTAGCCGGGGAGTCATTCTTTAATTTGTTTTTTTCTTATTTAATGCTGCTTTGCCTTTTAGCAATAAAGCAGCGTGTTGTGATGCTACCACTGTGTACGTGCATGCATGCTTCCACACCAATGTCTCTGGCTGCTTCCCCATTGACGGACAAAGCTTATTAGTTAAATAACCAACTTGTTACTGCCAAACAAGTGGCAGTCCACAGACATTATCACACAAGATGATGTTGACATGACATTTAAAGGTTTGATACAGACTGAATATCAGCTGGACCGTTTTCATTCATCCTTAATTTAGTATTTCACCACTCCATGAACACTAATCACTCTCGTGCCTTTATGTCAAAAGTTTAGACATTGTTTTCTTTTTTTCCTTTTTTTTTTTTTTTGTTGTTGTTGTTGTCTGTTTGGCCAAGAGTGTTGATGCACAAAAAAATTATTTTTAACTACAAAAGTTCCAATTTTAAATAATCATTATGTTAAAATTAAAATAATACAAGATATGTAAGTTGCAAAGTCTTTCAGTGGATTAGTAGCAATAACCTCTACCGACAGGACGCCAGATATGACTCCACTTCATGATTTGAAATCTGTTTGACCAGACGTTTAAACAAAGAAAGTAATAATAAATGAGATTGAGGTATGTCACAACCTGCTGCGCTATATTTTTAATGTTGTTTTTTTTTTGAGCTAGGAAGGAGACAGGGAAAAAGTAACTGGAAGGGGGAGGTTGAAAGACAGCAATTACTGTCTGAGTGCGCGCCACACAGGGATGGCCGGCCGGGCTTTGTTTTTTTGTTGGCTTTTTTTTTTTAATCAACTGGTGTTGATAGGTTGTTTTGTTCGAAGAACAAAGGAAAGAGTGTTTGAGTGTTTGGGATGTTGTTGTGTGAGTTTTTCCTTGACGGGGGCGGGGAAAAGTAACAGTCTCCTCGGTGTCATCAGTGTGTCCGGACGTTTTGTTTGCAACAAGTCTTGAACCGACTTGGTGTTGTAGTCCTGACCGGACTGTGCACATCCTGACCAGATTTGTTTTATTTAACAAGTCCTGAACAGAATTGGAAGTTAGTCCTGACTGGACTGTGCACATCCTGACCAGATTTGTGTTATTTAACAAGTCCTGAACAGAATTGGAAGTTAGCCTTGACTGGACAGGGCACATCCTGACCAGATTTGTATCTTGGAGGTGAGTGTGTATCTTTGTTGATTGTTCGGTGAGCGTGTGTTTAATGTTTGAAGAATGTTAGTTAAGTTTTGAACTTGCCATTTAGCTAAAGACTTTTTTTCTCAAGGTTTTTGTAGGGTTTTTTTTTTTCTCACTTTTGTTGTTTGAGCTTCGCTTATTCATCGTATCCGCCTCGGGCTCACCAACCAGAGCTGAATTAGAAATAACTTCAGGAAGAGCATCGGTGTCAGTGGAAACTTTGTGTTACTTTCAAGTGGATATATCTGTGTTACTTAGAAGTGGAAACTTTGTGTTATATTCAAGTGGAGACTTGGTGTCATTTTCAACTGGAGATTTTTTTTTAGGGGGGAGGGGGAATTGAATGGTCGGAAGGAACATAAGATGTGTTGTGACAGTGGAAGTGTTTGGACTGTGGGTTCGGAAATTTGGAATTTGTTTTTTTGTGCATGGACCAGCTGTGGAATGTGGCAAACATATCTCACATAAAATATAATAGAGAAGTCCGACATATTTTTGCCAAACACATCAACTTATCTATTGTAATTAACAGCATTGATGCTAGAAAGCTCTGACAAAATCAACTTTTTTAAAAATATGTAACAATTTAACATCTACATGTCAGTCCAAATTTTAAAATGACAACATGACGAGGACGATGTAGTTTAGCTTTATAGTTTACTTATTTTATGAAAAAATAATGTATATTTAAAACAAACTTTACCACAGACAGTCACAATAATGTCTGGGTTTACTGTCGTGTACCTTGCTGTATGTAGGTGTTAAATAATTTACTGTATCATTTGACACTTTGACACTAATGACCCAGCGTGTCTCTTCACACCATTGAAAAATCTGTTTCAATACAATTTGCTATAATTTATATCTGATATCTGATATCGACATTCTCTCAAGATACCGTTTTTATTTTAGCGTTTATTCTAAACTATACGTTTGTCTTTTCTTGGAGGTGTTTCTCAAATGTAAGTTTTATTCACTCCTTAAAGATTATCCTTTTCTCTTTTTCTCTTCTCTCTCGCACGCGCGCACACAGATGTGGGTCCGCTCTACAGTCTGACAGAAGCGGGGGCGAGGGCAAACTGTCGCTGGTTTCCTCCGACAATGGAAGAATAAGCTGCGGTAACCTAGTCAATGATTGCCAACCGGTGTGTGAAGGCGCCATCACTTTCATGCCACTTCCGGCGTGTCATTTTCCGCGCACCACTTCTCTTTTTGCCAGGGAGGCTATTGAGGATGTTTGAGGCTGGGTGGGTGCACGCGTCTGATAGGTCACGTGGTGTGTCGACTGGTAAATCACCCATTTCTTCACCTTCTCAACTGGCGCTCCGATTGAACGCCGCATATTTTACGACCGGGTAGGTCGCCAGGCCCGTCACCACGGTCACGTGACTACCCTCGGGCAATCAAAATTTAGCATTCTAATGTGATGCAAGCCAAGACTGCATCGATATTAGCCAACTCTAAAATGTCTGGATCATCACTTCATCTGAGTTAGTGTCACTGACATTGTTCATTTAACGTATTTTTATTTTTTATCCAGTTTTTCTGTCATTTTAAATGGAATTTTTTATGTTAGGATAATGCAAAAGTAAATGTATTAGTCACCCCTTAGAATAAGGGTAGACTTCGTGTTCTGGAAGTTACTGCATATGGTCACTGGTTTGTGGCCTGTGGATAGGATTCTGCTTCCCACCCCACCCACTCTCCATCCTGCTCATTCTTTTCAGTAAAAATAAAAGTGGCTACCTGATTTATAAGGAGCTATTTAAAGCTTACAGATGTAAATGTGGCGGAGGGAAAGCTTTGATTCCGCTTTCCACGGGACGTACTCTAGACATGATGAGCCACTTCGGCCAGTAGGCTACAGGAGTCCATGCCAGTAAACTACTTCGCTCATTTATTCATGTTTATCTGTTCACCCTGGCCATGCCTAGCATTATGCTAGCACATAGCTAGCTTGGTTACGAGTGCTTGCGTTGCTCAGTACAAACTCAAGCCAAAGGCATGATAGACTAGCTGCTTGACTAGCCACTGTGTCCAGCGGTCTGTGAAAGGTGATCAAAAATACACATTTCCTCCATCACACACATACACATCTTCCAGCCTGTCTTTGTAGTTAAGACGGCGGAGGACATTAATGCCGAATTGATGCAACCTGTCTCTCCCAGAGCGCATTTCAACTGTTTGCCCGCCACTGATCTCCACCAAGAGCGATTTTCTCGCTGAGAAATGTCTTTGTGATTGCGCCAGCTCCGTGGGTATATGTCTCCTTTACAAACATTTCAGAACATCTGACTGCAAAGGTTCGACAGCCACAAACAAATCGCAAACGTCTCACTTTCGAAGAGGCCAACCATCTGTGATATCATTTGTTTTAATCGGAGAGGGAATCAACACACGATGCCCAAACAATAAGGAAGGTGGAGAAGAGAATACCGAGAAGAGGAAAGATACAGGGAGGAGGATACATGGAAAGTGTGGACAGCGCTGGTGTGATTAACTCCCCATGGGGCTTTGAGGAACCGTGAAAATGGACAGAACTGGTGGCGAGGTCACCGTTGGTCAACGAGCATGAAAGTTAGGGGTCACATGACAGTGATTTGTCACTGGCCACCTTACAAACTCAGCTTCATCTCCATGTTCCGGTGAGATGGTCGAGGAACTCGGGAAAAATGTGCTTCTGGGGAAGAGATGGAGATGAGAAATGATGTTACAAAACCAGAAGCGTAGGTAGAAATAGTAGGTTGCCATGAGAACGCTGCGGTAGGTAGAAGTGGTATTCGAATATTAACGTCTCTGTGGTAGACCTGTAAGTCCAGATGTAAGTGTGCTTTCAACATGATCATAGACTTACAAAATGGTGGAAGCAGCACACACACACACAACAAACCCACTTATCTTTTAGTCTTCTTTGTCTCCTAGTGCCGCAACCATACCACCCAGTGGATCCGGTTCTGGGCCGAGGATCGATCTCCTCCTGGTCTGTCTCGAACCCTGCGTTTCATCTGTGGGTTTAAGTCCAGAATTGTCTCGTTAAACTCGGTGTCAAATTGCAATAAAATCAAATTGTCAACCGTACACTGCAGTCTATGCAAAAACTTATTAAATACATTTTTTTTACTAAACAAGGATATCGGCCGGCAGCTCTTCCTAGCGATGTAAGTGTAGAAGCAGGAGTGAAGTATCGTTGGAAGTCAGAGAAACATTGCAGTGTACTGCTGACGTCAAGCAATGTCTGTAAGACACAATAACAAACACGTTAATGCTTTTGTACAAAGCCAGGATCGTGTGTTTTCACGAGCAAACCTTCGATGTCGCAGTTGAAGATGTGAAATATTTTCACGGTGAGTCCCGTGCTGTGTCTGGTGACCGTTAGCACGGACACCTCGTGTCGCGTAGTCACTGGGTCAGTGGAACTTATTCTCTCCCTTGTCTTGCTAGTGTCTTGCCGTCCACACAAAGTCCTCGACATTATGGGATAGCAATTGTCATGAACTGTGGAGGACCGGCCATCTTGTGCACTAGTCATCTTCGTTAACAGCAGCCTTGTTGTCGATGACGTCACCGGTTCTGGGACGTGTGCGCCTCGGTTCAGCGGATTTGTTCATTGTTGTAAACGGCGAAGTTGACTACTTCACGAACTTTAGACACGTTAGTTAGTAACGGCTGTATAGCCTGGTGGCTACCGACGAGGTCTGAAGACTGAAAGGTGGTGTGTTCAAATCTGACAGAGACAATAAAAAAGAGTGAGTGAGTGAGTGAGTGAGTGAGTGAGTGAGGTAGTGAGTGAGGTAGTGAGTGAGTGAGGTAGTGAGTGAGGTAGTGAGTGAGGTAGTGAGTGAGTGAGTGAGTGAGTGAGTGAGTGTAGTGAGTGAGTGAGTGAGTGAGTGAGTGAGTGAGTAGTGAGTGAGGTAGTGAGTGAGTGAGTGAGGTAGTGAGTGAGGTAGTGAGTGAGTGAGTGAGTGAGTGAGGTGAGGTAGTGAGTGAGTGAGGTAGTGAGTGAGTGGAGGTAGTGAGTGAGTGAGGTAGTGAGGTAGTGAGTGAGTGAGGTAGTGAGTGAGTGAGGTAGTGAGTGAGTGAGTGAGTGAGTGAGGTAGTGAGTGAGTGAGGTAGTGGAGTGAGTGAGGTAGTGAGGTAGTGAGTGAGTGAGTGAGTGAGTGAGTGAGGTAGTGAGGTAGTGAGGTAGTGAGTGAGTGAGTGAGTGAGTGAGTGAGTAGTGAGTGAGTGAGTGAGTGAGTGAGTGCTCACGATCGGCAACGGGTGGATGAGGGGCGGGTGGGTAGAAGCGCCGCTTTACGTTTCGAGGGAAAGCAGATGAAAATTGTGGTGTGACTAGGAACTCTCTCGCTTTTCCTTCTCTATTTCTCTTTTTTCTCACAATTTTACGGTAAAATTTTACTGTGCAGTACACGTGTCGCAGTTTTCTCTGCGTAGCATTCTGTCGCCGAGATCACGTGATGTATGCACGCCACCCTGTCACGAGTGGGCGGGGCTAAAAGACAACCGCAGGTGAAGGATGAGCGGGTTCTTGCCGACATGCAACGGTCTGCACTGAAGGTCTGTGGCTGCAGGAACCGTGTGAACGAATGGGAGGAAAACATATCCTCCAGCCGCCATAGGTTCATCACTGTACCCGGCGTGCGATCGAAGTGGTACAGAGGCAGAGGTCTACAGGCGGGCGGCGGGTCCTGTTGCTGTGTGTCCGAGTTCTAACCACGAAATCTGATTTCACGATTTCAGCGAAAAGAGTGAAGAGGCTCAGCTGTGTTTTGTGTTAAGAAATTTGATATCTCTGTTATTTTTTTTTTAATTTCATGGTGTGACTTTGATTGACTCCAAATGACGATGAAGCTGTTATTCACAATTCCGGACATGGACATCAGATACAGCGTGGAGGCAGCAAGTAAACACAAGGTTTGCTATGAACAAGAGTGACAACAGCAGTTCGCACACCAAACCAAAATTGTTGAGAATCTGCATCACTCAACTATGAAAAAAGTAAGCTCGTACAAAACCTGGTGTTGTGTGTGTGTTACTGATCGTAATGAAACAGTGATACAGGTGATACCACGAATGATTCAGTGCCTTTCAAAGCAGCTGTGATACTCTAACACCATACTGGCACCACAAGACTTGAAAATTATAATGTCAAATATTGCAAGAACCTGCCTTCAAATCATCGGTGGATTTCAAAACAAGGTACCCTCACCTTTGTGATATTTTACACACCTGGTTAGTCGTGCAGACTGCTAAACACAACTCTTTCAGTGATATCAAACAGAAGTGTTGAAAGAAATAGGATTGACTGGTGTACTGTGTATTAACTTGTGGCATTTCCAAAACGACATTAATCACAACTTTCTCGATGAGCGAGATCGAAGCTTGTGAGTAATGCAGACTGGGACCATAGTTGAATTTAAATTTGCCTGTTAAAGAAAATCAAATATGTCATAAAATAAGACTAAAAGTATATTCCTGAAAAAAGACTCGTTTCAGAAGAGAAATCGAGCTGTAATTATACAAAAATGGACTTCGTTGTCTTTGAAGTCCACATTCAACACATGGAAGAGAAGGAAAGAGGTTCTGTAACAAGCGACACACAAGCAGCCAACAGACCTGATGAAGCCGAGCAGACATGTGATCATGTGGTGGATGACCAGATGAGAAGAAACATCAGCAACATGGACATAAACGAGCAGACATCTCATCCTAACATCAGCAGTCCAACAGCAACGGAAAGTGACGACATGAACAGAGAAGTGGAGAGTGAACGAACGAATAGTTGTGTAGATAGTAACTTCACTACAACCAAACTAGGTGCAACAGATGAAGATGTTGAAACAGCAAGCATTGAGGAAGCTGCAAAGGTGACTGAAACACCTTCCCAGGTGCAAAATGATGATGGCCGACTCGAAGAGAACACCAGTGTGACTGAAAATCCTGCCCTGGTGCTAAATGATGATGGCCAACTGGAAGAGAACACCATTGTGACTGACACACCTGTGCAGGTGCTCAATGGTAATGGTCGAATCGAAGAGACCGAAACACCTGCACGGGTGCTCAGTGGTAATGGCCAACTGGAAGAGAACACCAGTGTGACCGAAAATCCTGCACAGGTGCTTAATAGCAATGGCCGACTCGAAGGGACCGAAACACCTGTACAGGTACTGAATGATGATGGTCGACTGGAAGAGAACACCATTGTGACTGAAACACCTGTCCAGGTGCTCAGTGGTAATGGCCAACTGGAAGAGAACACCAGTGTGACCGAAACGCCTGCACAGATGCCTCATAGTAATGGCCGACTGGAAGGGACCGAAACACCTGTCCAGGTGCTAAATGATGATGGCCAACTCGAAGAGAACACCAATGTGACCGAAACACGTGTCCAGGTGCTCAGTGGTAATGGTCTACTCGAAGAGACCGAAACACCTGCCCAGGTGCTAGAAGATAATGGCCAACTCAAAGAAAAAACCAGTGTGACTGAAACATCTGTCCAGGTGCACAATGGTAATGTCTCACTGAAGGAGAACACTATTGTGACCAAAACACCTGTCCAGGTGCTTGATGGCAATGGCCGACGCAAAGAGAACGCCAGTGTGACCGAGAAAGGTGTGGAGAAAAGACATAACAGCAGCAAGACACATTTGTTCCCTTCTCCCTCCGGAAGTGGAAACTCTAAGAATACTGAAAAGGGCCTAAAGAAAGTGGTGAAAAAGGTAAGATTCAAGGCGCCTAAAAATGTGATAATGTGTCAATGTTACAATGTGTCAATGTTTCAATGTGACAATGTGTCGATGTGACAATGTGTCAGTGCACTTGTACGCTAACACTTTTGTACACGTGTCAGTCCTGTGGTTCTGGAGTATTTAGATATTTAAATTCAGTTTTGCGGTTGGCATGTCTCTGGAGCCTTTTCTCTTTGGGACCAGAACAGTGAATGGCTTTTTGTTTTTTGTTTTCTTTGCATCATTGCTACTTCGTCCCCATTTTCCTACCCAGTGATGTGGAGAGGCTCTACCTGTGCGGGATCGATGGCCATTTTTTCTACACAAAAGCAGCACGCATGGCTGAGGGTGACAGCAATTTCATTTTGAAGTTTAACCCTCGTTAAAAGGTCTAGCGAGATCTAGAGTGTTTTTAATGATTGGGTAAAATTACCCAGATACCCATTTTCCAACTCTGGGTGAATACCCTCTTCTGTTTCAAGATATAAGTCTACAAACTTTATTATGCATTACCCAGTCATCCGAAAAACATAATTTTGCACCCCAATATTTTTTCAGGAAAAGACTCTCCTGCTTGCAATATTACATCTTTATTTCATATTTTCAAGGCTAATTTTTTTTTCATTTTAGTAGACTGAATATACATGGTTTTGGACTGATAAAGGATTTCAAAGCTTGTAACTTGTTAATTTGTTGAAAGCCATTTAATCCAGTGAAATTTAAACATTGTGAAACGGGCTTTTGTATCCTTTTTGTTATAATTAATAAGGACAAGGACATTTTGGAAATACCGCAATACACATGATATATATATATAATAAAATACAGCAAGTAGTCTTGTGAAATGGTTTAGTTAAATACATTTCCTCCATTTTACAGCGAATTTGTTCCTTAACAACAAACTTGCTCCTCAGGAGGAATCCACAAGTGCATCGCAAAATGGTTTTACAGGCACAAGTTCTTCTTCATTGTTTTCAAGCTTGATGTTGTGTCACACAAAATGTATTTATCAAGACTGTCAGGATGTGAAAGGAAACTGTACAGCAGTCACTCAGGTTCATTTCATTGTTCTGAATGTTCATGTCTTTGAATGTTCGTATTCAAGTCCTGACATGTTTGAGTCCCGGTCTCAAACTCCAGTCTCACCTTCGATTCATAATGCACTATAAAAAAAATTTAGTTTTTTTTTAAATTTTTAGCTTGATATTAAAACAGTCCTGCCTGTAGAATGAACAATCGAATTTTTACGGGGTAAAAAGCTCGGTAACTTTATTTTTAATGTTGTCCACCATGGTGCAAGCACCTAACACTCCGGTGCCACAATGAGTCTTGGTATCGTTTCCGCCTGTGTTGTGTTGTCCACAACATCCTGACTCACTGTCAGGCTGATAACTTAGCCAAGGACAGAGACATGCAACCACAGGATCGTGCAACATGCCTTTGCTTTTAACCAGGCTTTTAACTCCGGCTGGAGGATCAACTGTTGTGTCAGCGGATTTCATTCCTGAAATGTAGACATGAAAATCTCCATGCACGCGAGCGCACACACACACCACACACACACACACACACATACATATACACATACACACATGCACACGCGCACACTTACAAACACACACACACATGCGGGACACATGCATTGAGATGTGGATGGAGTGAGCATGTAAAGGAAAGGGGTGTACAATAAAACTATACACCTAGACAGAAAGTCAACAATAGGCAGATGAATGGACGCTAGAAAATAGAGATGTCTGACATTTTAAACTAGAAGAATGAAAGGAAATGGCTATTGTGTTTTCTGAATGCGAGAGGAAAAGATCAGGATAGAGTGGAGAGGTAGACGGAGACAGCAGTCCTTCTATTAAATGTTTGAAAGTTCTTTGCCTCTTATGTCTTCTTGGCAGATTGGAATCCCACTGAAGGAAAAACAAAAGAAGAAAAGAATTTATTATGCTTTATGATGTTATTCCTTCATTTGATACAGGTTTGTCATCTGAAGTGTGTACTTGTAAACGAAAAGGCATCTCTTCTGTGACTGACAAACAGCAAACTAGAGGAACAAAAACCAAAAAACAAAATAACAAAAAAAAAATTGATTAGTTCTAAAAATAGCCATTCACACTATGACCAGTGTCGTGGACAGACACCTGAGCAGACTCATGAGCCTGGAACAAAATTATTGATCCCAAAATCAAACAGAATGCACCCAAAAACCAGTTTATTTGTGAAGATCAAATCAGAATAATGATGTTTTGTTCATGAAATAGGGCAAAGGAGAGAGCAAGACTAGGGTCAGTGAACCTTAGAACAGGGCAAACAAATGTGGCAGGGTACTAGTCAGTGGTAGACAATGAAGGTAGTCTTACAAAGTGAATGATTGACATTGACAATAATCGTACAAAGTTAAACGATACTTGAAATCTCTTTCAAAGCAAACCAATATTGTTCCGAACTATTTAACATGGCTTTTGACAGATTCGAGTTCCTGTCAACCTGAGCCATTCTCAGAACACAATGACCTAATGCTAGGAATGAGGTGGACAAGTTTATTCATGTGCTGTATTCAATTACAATTTTTATTGGTATATATGTGTATCTTTGGTGGGTAATGCACTATACCAGGGATGCCCAACCTACGGCCCGCGGGCCATATCCGGCCCGCGAAACTTCTGCCCACAGTGCAGGAAATCGGCATGTTAATAAAAAAAAAATAAAAAAAAATAATAAAAAAAAACGAAAAAAGGGAAGAAGTATTTATCCCCACGTAGGTGCGTCTCTCAATCTTTTTTTCGATGGACGAACATTTCGATTGAGTGCTCTGACTTGGTGTCTCTACGATGAGGCCGGACATTCAGAAGTTTGTTTCGGGAAAACAACTTCAAATATCCCACTAATTACTACATAATTAATGGTAAGTACAATTTGTTTCTAATAAAAATGGTATCTGCTCTATTTCTTTTTCTTTTTTGTATTTTTGCGGTGAAGTGGCCCGCGACACGGTTGTCCGAAATGGATATGGCCCGCAGGCCGAAAAAGGTTGGGCATCACAGCACTATACAAACCAACTAATTACTAGAAGTTGGCATTTTTAATTTATTAGTTTTTGCAGAAGGTAAGGGACTAGTGGAGTACTTCCGAACGTGTGACAGTTGTTGACATCATCAATATTTATTGAGTTATTGTACTCTAACAGAGGTCCCCCGAGAGCAGCAGCAGCACCAAACCGGAGGAGACGAAGGGCCGTGAATCCGACGAAGACAACAAACACCTCGCAGCCTCAGTGCTAGCAGTCTGGTCCCAGAACCTGCCACCCGAGAAAGAAGACCAATGCATATTTCAGAAACCAGACACACGTTCAAGAATGCAAAAACTTTTGGCACGAAGACGAGGAGAAAAAGAGAAAAAACCGGTTAAACGGGCGACGACGGCAAGCGAGCCGACAATGAGTAAGTCATGTGACACATTAGAACAGGGCACGAGCCATTAATTAGCAAGCGCATATTATTTCCCTCAATTCAAAACGATCATCATCATCATCAGCAGCAGCAGCAGCAGCAGCAGCAGAGACGTCGTCGTCACGCAGACAAGTAATTAAAAAATATCCATGCCATTTTATTTCCTTGCAACAAAAAATAACTTTTATGGCTAAGCACAACAATTCTCACACTTAACGGTCAGGAAGACAGCAGACATTTGCAGGCTGGATTGACTGACCAGATGAAAGGGTGCACACGTCGGGTTGATACGGGCAAAGCAATCACCTGCACACTGCTCAATGATCCGAGCGATTGCTCACACTCTGGGTGGGTGTGTTTGTGTGTTTGTGGGTGTGTGTGTGTGAATTACATTTTCCAGTCTCGCAGCTGGACGTACGACTGCAGGCTCTGGACCAGGCCATTAACCGCGATTTCCATGACGACCTCCTCATGGCCCGACAGATGACGATGCCCAGGTTGTTCCAGCGGTCACCCAAGCTACAGGCGCGCTGGAAGGTGATGCATGACGTGAGGATGTTACAGGATATCCTGGTCAGCATGCGCTGTGCACGTGAGCGGCGAGAAGAAGAAAAGGTTTGATGAGTTCTATTCATCTCGATTGCTTTATTATTTATATATACACCTCGATCATCTACACTTATTTGATATCTCTAGTGATTTTTGTATTTATCGGTTCTAAAACTTCAGCAGGAGCGTGGGTATTAAGTTTCTGAGCAAGTGGGCAGGTGGGTTGACTGGTCAAGGCAGCCTGTAAAAAACTGTGATGAAAGTATCAAAATAAATAAAGTCTATGCATTGTCTTTGCTCCTAAGAGAAAAGAAAGAGAGCGGGAAGCACTTCAAACTGCCGAAGGAGCACAGGACGAACCCACAGCTGACGACTCGCAGGACAAAGAAGACACCCAAACACCCGAGTCTTCAAAGGAATCACCAGAGAACTCTTCTCCTGACATCACGATAGCGGTGATACACGCCGAAGACCCGCCTACACCAGGTGACGAGGGCTCTGCTCATACAGGAGACGAGCCTGGCGCAGGACCGGCTGCCCTGGATGTGCCCAAGGAAGGACAGAAGACCGTTGCTCTGTCTACGTCCCAAGTCAAAATTGCAACCAGTCGCGTGGAATCTCGTAGTCGCCTTGAAAGAAGTTACACGACAGTGCCCTTCCAGCTACCCCCAAGTACATCGTTTGCCGGCAGACGACAACCACCATCATCCCAGCAACAAACAACAACTGGTCGGTTGCGGCGGACCATCACTTCACTGTCCATGTCACGTGGCCGACGTTCCTCTGCAACCAGAGTGTCCCCGGCCATGATGTGTCGCATCCAGGATGCGGAGAAGATTTATGGCGGTCAGTGACCGTTAGAAACGAGCAGTCTTGCTGAAAGCTGCTCCACATTTTTTAAAAAAGCAGACTTTTTTTTTAAAAATATGAAGATTCTATTACAATTTCAACATCTGCAAACGCATTTTATATCTGTGTAACTGGCGACTCAGAGATGGTGAATATCTATATTAACGACTTTTCCAATGAAAGAAAAAGGATTCTATATATTTCAAATAAAATATGTCACTGCTCGTGATATCAAAAGATTGAAGAAATAAAAGTGAGTCCACCGTACTAACTTCAGTCGGATACCAAGCATTTAAACCGCCTCTGGTATCTTTAGAGAGGTTTATGTGCTCGCCTGCTCTTCATTTAATTAATCAGAAGGTCGTTAATTCGAAGCCTTCTCGGGCCAGTGACTGGAAAACTTCCTTTGTCCAGCCAGGGTGCCAGGGAAGGAAGATGGCGCAAGGAAAAGGTTGGGGCTTGCTTTTAAGGTCCCCTGTCCTCTACAGTTTACTGGGCCATGAGACACTTACCGTTATGCCTTTTAAGACTGTGATAACCTTTCAACATCTATTTCTTATGATGGATTTGCAGACAGGAAATAAAAATATAATGATCAAAGACCTGTAGTGTCACGGTTCTTTGTGACTTTGGTAGGTTCTTTGCTTAGTAAGACCAACCTCTCACTAAAGACAGCTTGTTGGAGTTTTTTTCGATTCTGTCTTTCAAGCACATAAGCGCTACAAGATAAACCCAAATAAGAGACAGAATTTTTGTCTTATGAGAATTCCATTTCTTCTGGCGTCATTTTTTTCTCAAACAAATTTCCATCGCCAGACCAAACCATTGACAAACTTATGAATCGTTTAAACTTAAAAAAAATCAATTTGTTTTGTGACAACTCCAATTACACGTTCTTGAAAATAGCCGGCGTTTTGAGGGGAAACAAACAAAAATAACATCTTTATCTGCATCTTCGTGATTGTGGATTCGTGTGTGTGTGTGAGAGAGAGAGCCGGGAAGAATAAGCACATTGACAGAGTGCAAACAAATTACATTTTAACCCAACGAACTCTCAACGCCCAAGTCGTTCCTATGGTTACCTCGAAGCAGTTCTTGTGTACTGCGATTTGAAGTCTCTAAAACCACTGTCTACATTTGAACCAGTTGGAATAATAGCTCTTACTGTTGTGGACAAGTCCTCGAGAGGAAAGTAAGTAAAATATTAAAAGGAAGGAAAGAAGTCTTTGAAGATGCCACGTAAATTATTAGCCCGCTTCGTGGTACTAAAGCCTTGCACCTGAAGTGTGGTTTCTTTGGTACTCTGTGACACAGGTTAATTAATCATTGATGTCGGGCAACCACACAACGGCCCCATCTCTAAGGGCAAAGAACTGGGGTCAGCGTTAAGAACCTTAACCCACAGATGCGAGGGCATCGAGTCAAGAATTAATCCGTTAAAGAGATTGTAGAATCGAGGCGAACTGTTTGAAACTTCTGACAATGCTCTGATTCACTGCTTTGCTGCTTTAATTGAAAATGCCTTCTTTGCCAGACACTAGTGTATTAAAGGGCACTGAAGTGTGTCGGTAGCCGGACATCAAAACACTTATATAAACGGGGGAACAAAAAGATAAGGGCCGTGGTCACAGAAGTGACCAGGGAAAAAAATGATGTCGTTTCTGCGGAGATGCTATCAACAAGGGTAGTTAAATATAAAGAAAGACAGAAAAAGGTATTAGAAATAAGAAGACCCATAGAAACAGGGATAAACGATGGAGTAGTACGTGGTGTTTCGATTATGTCGGTCACATCAGCAACAAAACCAAAGCAACATATATGGGGACACAAGGAATCTGCAAGAACACGTTGTCAGCATTCTCAGTTTCGATGCATAAATATATATTTAAAATCTTCTCTTATATAACTTTCAAAGAACTTTGTAGATTCTAAATAATAAGATTCTTCAAAAGACTGTTATTTATTGTACTTATATATATAGTCGAAACAAAAAGGCAACACAATGTTTATACCTCGTCGCAACATTTTTATTAACTGGCAAAAATAAAAACAGGCAAAAACGTTTGCAAAAGGAAAAAAAAAACTATCATAGTATTGAGTATTGCTACTTGCCTATATCTATTATGAACGAAGCTTGTCGTCACAATTAATATCCGATCAGAAACTATAGAGTATACGTTAACACAACGTGTGCATAAGAAGAACGATACCGATGACTATTGATCGATGGATCATGAATGATAAAAGATAATTATGGTTGAAGACAACTTCTGATGAACGGTGATGAAGACACTGAGTGATGGATCATGACGCCGATACCGATCGATAACATTACCAGAAACAGTCACAGTGTAATTAGTGGCTGGAAATATTGATCATTAGTACCACGTGCACATGCGCACTGATGAACATAATAAGACGATTTCAAGGTCCGAGTATTAATTGAAAAAGGTAGCAAAGTCCTTCGCACTGGCAAGACTGTAACAGGCAGATATTGATCACAACTCTCTTTCTAAAACAATGTATTGAGTAAATAGAGTACTTTTTTAGAGGAGCAACAGTAATTACATGAATATGAGTCAAATATGAGAATATGAGGCAAAAAATAACCTCTCACCACACTGCCGAAATTTGGCACATATTTTAAGTTGTGCTTCAGATGATGTTATCCGGCTGGCTGAAGCTGAAAGATGCAATGAGGGACCAGGACATAATATAACAGAACACAATCTATGAAACAAATGAAGGACCATAAATGTCAATTAATGTCATTAAGTCTGCCATCTACAATAAATATGCAGATTTTGTAAAGAGCACTATTTTCTATACCAATTATATGTTTATGTATTAAGTACACTTAAACAGCATCATATCCAAGCCCAAAGGTCAAGCTCATGACCCCTTACAAATAATGATAATAAAAAAATCTTGTAATCAAGGCTGAACATGTTTCTATCACACCACTGTTACAATCATGATCTGCTATGTGTAGGGTATCTACAGAATGCTTCTTTGAAAAATCAAAATGAATTTGCAATTCATAGGTGGGGAAGCAGGTAAAAATCCGCCAATACATTTTCGACACAAAGTCAAATTGCCATCATCTTTTATGAGTTTAAGATTGATTTTCTTTGGTATATTGTTCTGGTCTGGTTTATAAATTGTTGAAACACGTACTTTAATCTTCTGTAGAAAATGATACCGAAGACAATTTTCTATTTCTTTCTTGCAAGGGTATCAAATCAATTCAGCTGATCACAATAGTCCAAAATTTAATTAAATCCATTGGAATTGATAATGACAGCCAAACTAAGCTTTGAGCAAAGTAAATTCATCATATAATGTTACTGGAAGTTTTAAAGTGCAGCTGAAGTACAAAGAGAGTTTCTTGATGTTCACAATTGCATAGCTTCACATTATCAACAATGCCTGAACCAAAACGGGAATTAGTTGGACAAAAAAGTCAAATGTCTGTACAGTCTGTCAGATTTTGTATTTTGTTTTTTGAAATATATTTGTATACAAGATGCATTTATAATTATTTAAAGAGAGGATACATTTTTGGAACACCCTGTATACACTTCAATCTTTTTTTCATATAAAAATATGTGCAACCTTCTTCTACTTTTGTGAATGAAAACAAAAACAAATTGTGATGCATGATTTATAAGGACAAAGCAAAACAGGAGTTCACAATGCACCAAAAAAGTTTCAATGAAAAAATATTACAGGAATTTAAATTTCCGCAGAAGAAAAACATCATAAACTTTCCAAACTTTAAAACTCTATTAGCAGTAACTGTATTTAAAACAAAAGAGTGTGGAGAAGCATATATAATCAAAACAGCTGTGTTATTCAGATGCAGCACAACTCTCCATGATGACACAATATTATCAACAATGATGTCAAATATCAGGCAGGTTTAAATGCATTTCATTGAATGATAAAGGAGGCAATAAAATAACCAAGGAATGTTCTAGTTTATAAGAAAGAATGGATGTGAGCTTTTCATGAGTGGCCAGAATGACACAGTAAACTCAAAGTATACTTGAAAAAGTATTTTTATGAATCCCTAATTTCGCCTAGGTAAACTTATTAGGTACATCAGGACTTTAAACCAAAAATATTTGATCGGCACAGCAAAATATCTCACAGCTGGAAATAGCCGAAAAACGAAACTCAGAAATATGCATATAAAATCTGCATAAAACTATAATTTTATATATAAAGCTATGTTACATAGTGTCAGCAGTGCACACGAAGCAGATGGAAAACAAAACTCTGCTTCTTGGCATAGTCTAGGGCCTAGAAATATGAAGATTCTCCATTAAAATTAAAATATCAACATCAACTGTTTAATAAACAGGTTACTTCATTTCTTAAATGCATTTGAATGTACATGAACTTGAAAATAATAAAGTCTTCATCACAGAGGCTTAACAAACACAGCATAGACAGGAAGAAAACAATGCAGCTAGAGGACATTCATCTTCAGCTTTATGGCCATCCCTGTCACAGCAACTGGGCCATAGGTCTGAATTATCTACAGAAGACTGGGAAGCTAAAAAGAAATCCCACCCTTTCAAATATTACTTTTAGTGCTTTAAAACAAAAATCTGTAATTCTTTTGAGCTGTACAGTTTTGTCAAAGAGAACCAGATGCTTCATTATCTAAGGGCCATTACACATCACCCTCAGCTGTTGTTACCAATCCTGCCATGAATAATACAGCACCCTTTCTGCGCTAGCTGGTTGAATCATTCATGTCCATTTTGTGTAAACTGACATTTGCTGGTAGACGTGGATATTGTAATTGACTTCTGCGATGTATCTCATCCTCAACACTGCGAGTGTTGCATCCACATTTTCTTTTCAACCAGAGCTGAAACATGGATAACAGTGAACCGCTTATTAGGAAGGCTATAAAAAATAGTTAAATTTGAGCTTTAAGGCAAGTTCATATTAGTGTTCTAAAACTGTGACATCAATTAGGAAGTGTAGATAAACAGGATTACATTGTAAAAACTACTGTGAATATTATAGTTTGGAATGTAATAAATTATCCAATAATGCTGATTGTCAATCTTCACTACTCTGTACAACTATGTTTGTAGGTCTATATCTAAAGAAAGGGAGCTATTTTGAGGAAATAGAATGTTGTTTGCTTAGCTCAGTCATTGTTGGTAGCACAGTACTATAGCATCTGTCACCTTGACAATGAGACAGAGTGTTGTACCTTTGTATTGGCTCTGACACACATTTCACTGAATGTGATACCTGTTTATGCAGCTGACCATCTGTGATTTTCCCTCTTAATACTCCAGTTTCCTTTATCCTGACCTAAAGTGTGCACGTGTTTGAGAGAGTTTTACGATTTGAATGATGGTGAATTAATTTGTAAGACATGTCTAATACTTGCTGGCTCATGTGGCTGTGCATGGAGAGCATGTTTGTGGGGATGATGCTCTATAAAAAATAATAATAATCATCAAACTATGCTCTGAGAGGCCTTTAACCACTTGATGCAATAAAAGGGAGGCTGGAAATGTTTATCTTGTCATCTTACCTTTAGTTTTAAGAACCTTTCAATACCAATTGCCTGAAAAAAGTCATTATGAAACAATAATTGACATATGAATAATTAATTAAGAAAACAATCTTTGTATTTATTGATTCAGTATAAGATTTTGGTTTATAGTGATAACTATGACAGATAAAACAGATTGTGCTGCTCCTAATGAACAAATTCTGGCAGCAGGTAATATTTACCATAACAACAAAATAACAAATGTTGTATGCCATTACTTTCTACACTACCAGATGAACAATGTTAGGCGGATTGTTTTTTTAATTTGTATTTTAACTGCAATAAGCATTGAAATCAACTGACATGACAGCAAACATTTGGTCAACATTTTCAATTCTAAAAAAATGTCCAGACACCTTTTCCAGTGATTAGATAATGTATTTTGGATTCATAGATTATTTTATTTCATTTCCAAAAGGCTTCAAATCTGATGAAAGAACTTACAGGATGAGATAAATATACTAACCAGGAAGAAGAGAAAACTCATGTAGACCGCTAAAACTAATCCAATGCATACATAGATGTACCATGAGGCATTGTCAGGCTGAAAATAAAAAGGTTCTGTAAATACATTTGACAAAAAACATCCACTTCACTTTTAACTGTTATTATTAAAGCCTTACTGACCATTCATTTTACACAATGGAAACATTTTCTGTCTCATTTAATTCTCATAAATTCTTTAATAATCAGACTTAATTTGTCCCCACTAAATTACTTCTGTAACCAGCAATAGCTTTATTTTACTTATTTCCTTGGTGTCTTCTTTATGCCTAATCAACAGACTTTATATTATATACCTCCTAGAAAGAATACAGGCTAACACAAAATAGTTTTTTAAATGTCAATCTGTTATGTATGGGTCACATAAATAGAAATCAGATTGATAATGCACTTTCCCCTATCTTCCTCCACTGTGTTAAAATATAAAAATAAAATGTATCTTTAAAACACATTTAGTTTTCTTTAATGTCATTAATACACATTATAGAAGAAACAAATACCTACCACATAGAGAGCTACTAAATACATGTTGATACCAATCACAAGGCAAACCACTATGCCCACAATGATCCGTACAAACCTGAAAAATCCCATGTAAATCACTGGTTTTATAATTTTCATTAGAGACTATGGGTTGTTCCTACCTTTCAATACAATGGTCACAAGTTTCATGTGATGAAGCAGGAATGATAGGTCTAGTCATGGCAGTAGTATAGTTGTCACAACAAATATTATAATTTGGATCTATGTATAATTCTGTGAAGTAGATCAGCTCAGTTAAAGGAATGTGGCTGGACCAATAGTATACTCTACAAAATCTATGGTCAAAGGAAAATTTGAGTCCATAAAAAAAAGTATAGGAAAACTCTTTTTTTATGCTGAATGATTTGTGTTGTAAATATAATGCCATGATTCAGTCATCTCTCTTAAAATGAAACCAATAATACATGATGAAGGCTCTGTAATAAAGAAACCACTCTGCAAAAGTGGTTGATTCTTAATTTTTGAAATATTAGTCATGGTAAAGATAGGCATTTATAGGACTAGGTGGTCTGTATCATCATCACTCTGCATGATGTTTAATAATGATCTATATCATATATAAAGGCATGATTTTTTCCTCACTCCTGAATATATTGCATGCACATATGCACTCCCATGTGCTCTCTCTCACACCTACACACACACAAATGCTTGCACATACACATACATGCACACACATACAAATGAGAAAAAAAACTAAAGCAACACTCTTCCCTATTTCTCTTAATATCCCTACTCACAGCGTATTATGAAATTCACCCATGACACGTGGGCTACTGGTAAAATGCATGATGGGAATAAGAGCAAAGGGCAACTGCACACTTTGCAGAACATTTAACCACTGTGTCATGTCTTCCAATCTGGACGAGGTCACAGAGGCCACAACAACAGTTGGGATGATGGAGATGCTTCGAGTAAGTAGTACCCTTTTCCATTTGGCCCAGTGAAGATGTAGAAATCCCTGCCATGTGGTTGGAGTTTACAAAATGTGTATAGACATATATTAATATATAAGTGCAATACGTAAATCAAATAAATCTAAAAGACTTGACTCTCCAAAGAAAATAATTCAAAATAAAAAGAAGCAAAAAGAAAAAAAAACAAAAAACCTGTGTCTCAATACAACAGTACAACATGAAATCACAGAATGCATATATATACATGGCAGAGTTTAAATAAATGATGATGCTCAAGATCACACAAGATAGCCCCTCAAATAACTACTAGTGGTGAATACTAAAAGGTATCCAGAAAGCTGTAAGGAAATGTCATGACACATGTTACAGGCCAATAACAGTTCAAATTAGACTACCTGCATATCTTGTAAACTACTATAAGCTATCTTCTCCCAATCTCACTTTTAACCCCATCACATTAAGTCACAGAAAATGGTTTAGACCCAAAACAACTGAAATTTGAAGATTGACTAGCATCTTGTATTTATATAAATAATACAGCATGAATGTTAGAGACAAATGAATTTTTATATATCAGTATTAAAAAAAATTAATAAAGCAATTTTCGGAACATCCAGCATGGGTCTAAGATGTTAAAGAAGAGCCTGGTAAGTGTGAATAACAAATCACCTGTAAACTAGTTGTGCCCTTTTTTTTTTATCTGTTTGTTTTGTGGAGGTTTTCAAAGAACAACAAATGTTATAGGAGTTAGTAAAACAAAGGCCAGTGGCTTGGAGGTGAACATACCTCCATCACAAACTGGCCAGCGTAAGTGCCCTGAAAATTAAAAGCAATACTTCAGTAAAATGCACAAATCAATAGGTGTAGAAAACAACTCAAAATAAAAATGACAATGTTTTTCTGTTTATGTTATTCATGACTAATATTGTAATTGTAAAATTACAATATTGCAATCATTCAATAATATAGATGTAGTTGTAATATCTCCAGAAACAGGAACAATACGTTCTTAACATGTTCATCACTGGTTTGTTCATAAACGATGTTATATAATTGCCATTCCTTAGAACTACCATCACAATGACACTAATATTTTTAAATTATTGACAATAATTTTCAATGTAAACATCAAGTCTGCTTAAAAAAAAATAAATCAGCCAATGATCTAATGTCTTAAAAAAATTCATGTAAATGAGTCAGCCAAGAGTCTACTGTCAAAAACTCCTCTAAATGAGATGATTCTAAAAACATTGAGCCTTTACTGAATTAGTAATGATATTTGGCTTCCTGGTTTGCTACAAGATCTGAGTGTAAAAGAACAGAAATGTGTTAAGCAAGGTGGTGAATGCACGCCATAGAAAATACTGGGTGTGTATGTGCAGAGGTGTTTACTGGCTACATGGTCCATGCATGGAGAATTCTGCTGTATCACATAATATCAATAACTAAAAAAAATACCCACAGCAATAATGCAATATAGCGACCGTTTGGAGAACTTACTGTCATAGTGGAGCTCTGACCTGCTGCCAGCAGACCAAGTCCCCACATAATCTTCATGGCTAAGCCATAGTTGTCTGAAAACCACTGGCCCTGAAAATAAAGACCACTGTTTATAATATACAGCTTACAGCACGAAGGCACAGTAAATATTCTTTTATTTTCTATCACTGGATAATCAACAATCTTCTTCCCTCGGTGTGTGGGTTTTGGAGGGCCTAAGAAGGAGGGTACACAATTTTCTACAACATTCAAGGGTATTGTTAGTTTATTTCTTTACTTCCACTTTTTTAAATAGATGTTTATTATTGTTTATCCTTATAACAATTCCTTCTGTAGGGAAAATACTTTTAGTTTTACTATTTCATTTCACATTTTGATCTTTATAATCTACCTTCCTGCTCTTTCATTCGACATTTTCCTTTTGTGTGCATTATATAAAATAGTAGCAGTGCAAGTCAGGAACAGCTAAAATTGACTTTTAATACTTACAGCATACCGAAGACTTGCATTCTCTGGCTCAGTAAAGGCAGCAGCAAAAACAGCAACAACAAACAGGTTGACCAGGAAAGAGATGAAGAGGGCAACAGCTATGAATCAAAACATCATTTTAATTGGAATAGTAGACTGGACTACTAAAGGAAGGAAGCTAAAAATTTACACTTAAGAAAAAATATATCAATAGCTCCAAGTAACTGCATAGGCACATTTTTCTTGAGTGTAAAGATCTGGTTTTTGTTTGACCATCATTTAAAGCACACCATCCCTTCTTCATTGTGGAACATAGATCCTGAGAATGCAAAGTCACTTCCACTAGCTGACTAGTTCAAGAAAGTTTGAATCACAGTGATGACAACAGAAATATTTGCAACATTAAATGTAAATCAGCAATATCTAATAACAGTAGCGGTCAATCAAACTACAAAAAAGTGTATTCAGTTTTTATACCTGACTCAATGGCATAGTACATATTGGCTTCTCTCACTGCTCCTTTGTCTGAATGATCGACATCTCGCGACTGTTGGTCAAACAAAAAAGCTATAATATATACCCATGTACTTTGAACAGCAGTAAGCATTGCAGTTTCAACCTCATGGATTTGATTTGCAGCAATGCAAAAGGCAAAATTAGGCTATTACAAATTTGTTGACATTACATACCACAACAGTAAGAGAAACAATGTCCACAAAACAATCTTATGCTACCAGCAAAACAGCCGATAATTTAACAAATTGTATACTTAACCAATAATTTGATTAATAAAACTTATATCCATCATTGTGTTCTATGTTTTGCTGATGTTTAGCACAGTAAATGAATTAAGCGCTTCATTAGTGCATTGATTTCTAACACTGGATTCAGATTTCAGACCATCTGCTTGATGTGCAGTGTAATGCAAGGGGATTTTATTGGAAGCAGTCCATTAATCTAATTAGCTTATTTTCAAAGGCTGATTTAAAAAAAAGTTATTTTGCTGGCTTTGATAAATTCATAATCTGCAATTTCAACTATCAAAGAATTCTTTTTTAAGTGATGCATTTAAATGACCCACCAGAACCAGAGCAGAATGAAGATATATATTGTGAGGCATAATAACAGCACCAACAATGCCGACCAACTGCTTGATGGCAGCACGATCACAGTCCTGGCACCATGGAAACCAGAGGCCTTCTAGGATCTGAAGTTGGTCTGGAGTCACTTTTATGTACTGGTAGCCAGAATGGACTTCATTAGTACCAACATTTTTATGACAAGAAGATTTATTTCACATCTGACAACTACAGTTCTTTTAGGATGTAACTTTTATGTACCATGGTTACAGCGGTGTATATTTTTATCATGCGAGTCAAAAAAGGAATCCATTTGCATCATTTCTTCCTTTTCTCATGTTTTTCTCCCCTTCCCAGACATCCTTCCTGTTTCCAGTCTAATCTCATAGTTCCTTTAGATAATTATCAGTCTAATCTGGTAGTTCCTTTAGATAATTACCAGTGCTTCCATCAGTTGCTTCTCTTATTATGAATATTTAGGAAAGCTTCCAAAGAAATGGGTAAAAACATTTTTGGTAACAATGAAATTGTCTTAACTCTGTTGTCACCTGCAATAAATGATGTTACATAAAATAATGCATAATGATCGTTATATACTTTCTCACAGATTTTGTATAAGCAATTTTATTTTAAATTATGCTTACAATGTACAAGAAGCAAACAGCCATAGTAGTGATGAGAGCACCAAAGAAAGCTTCCAGTTTTCTCAGACCAGCAGATTCAAGGAACAGAAATGTGAACGTGTCAATACCTGTGATTAGCACGCCTGCCCAGAGAGGGATCCTGACATGTAAAGAGATGTAAAATGAAATAAGTAATTCACTGGAATAATGCCTCTAATATCTGAATTTTCTAGTCTAAAAAACTCTTTTTGAGTCAAGAGATCATCAATATGTTAAAACATAAAGGAAAAATATATCTAATGTCAAGTGTCGACTATGGTGAAATTATTCAAAGGTAAACAATACAGAAAAGAGTGGCTAAAGGGAATTAACAACAAGAGCAAAACATACAAGCATAAAAGCTCTACAATGACTGACTTGTTATCTGACAGAAGATTGATAGCAATGGCAGAACCAATGACTTCTTGAATATCACTCCCAATGATGGCCACTTCAGTCATTAACCATAAAACAAGACGTGGTGGTCGGGTGTACTCCTGTCGACAAACTTGTGCCAGATTCATTCCTTTGGGCACAAAAAAACCCACATGAAACACTGCTGAAAATTGACCCTTTACAGTAACATTAGTCCTTAAGTTATCAAGTCTTTATTGAATGAACTTATCAACCTTTAGTTTTTCTCTCTTCTCTAAAAAACATGCATATATATAAAACTGTATTAAACTATTTTACTCTTTGACTCTCACCAGAAGCCTTATATACTATCTCTTCTGAATAAAACTGCAAGAAGTTGAAATTAAAATGTCTTATTAACATAGGCCTGCTATGGACAAAGGAAAAACTGGCTCTTACCTGTCACGCAGCCCAGTCGAGCAGCTAGCAATTGCAAGATTAAGCCCATTGCTGTTGACCACATCAGTACCCAAAGTAACTGTGAGGAACATGGCAGTCTTAAACAGTTTCTTGTTTTAAAGACAAGTTCTCAGAATTCATTAACAAATTAAAAACTTGCATTAATAATTTCTTAACATTTTTGTCCTTGAAAAAGGAGTGAGATAAAAATTTTTTTCTGCTGCTAACTGTTCCTGAATGTTATCTACGGGGGTTCTGATCTGTCTTCTATTTGATGATTTGAGGGGTAGATGAATACATGGGTGGGTCAGTGGCAGAGAAAGCAAATTAGGCTGTGCATGCATCCATGTAAGTGTAAAATGAAAGTGAATGGAAGATTATGGAAGCTATTACCTTATATTTGGCAATGGATCCAGACATGAGGTCTGATTCAATATTACCTGGGTCAAGGTAAGCAACACTCATTAAAAAGCCAGGTCCAGTGAAAGCCCACAAGGTCTTCCATTTAAAGGAGTGCTGTAAAATATTTTTGATCACCTTATATGTGGGAAGGTAGGTTATGATACACACAGTTTGTTAGTTTTATATACTCATTCCAAATTGACTGTACCCTCCACATTATTAACTTCCATATTATTAACTACCATAAACCATAAATTGCAAGTGTTTGAAGACCTCAGGTTGCTAATTTTATATTTAATAGCTAACAGAAAAATATAATCAAAATATGTAAAAACAAAATAGATTTATGTATCCTATATATCCTACTCATCATTCCCACAAGGTCTACGATCATCCCTACCACACCATTAGCAGAATCATCAGTAAACTAAGTGATTCCAAAGTCAGCTGATACTACTTAAAACAACAAAACCATTTGCATTAAAAACAGAATGACATACATCTCTTGTGTGAGGTACATGCACAGAGTCAGGTTTAATTTCAAAATCACATTCTTCATTTGTGAGGTCACTTTGGGAATCTGCATATGGTAAAGAATGTCGTTTGCTGACGACATGTGTCTCCTGATGGTGATGTTGTGCCAAAACTGGAAGACTCTGAAATATACAACACAATGTAAATTAATAATCAATCAATCCAGCAAGCAAAGAGTCAATTAAACTTTGTGATAAATGGATAGACATATATTGCAACTAAGTTACTGAGAAATATCCTACAAATGAGGCTAGCTCAGTATTTCACCAACAAACTTCCAGTACAAACGACTTTTATCCTAATGCAAGCCACAATAAAACACCAGATATCAAAAATATAAAAGACAGCTAAGGCCCAAGTAAATGTACAATAAAGCATAAAAAATTGCACAACATCAATAAATCTTTTTCTCTTTATGCAGACTAAATAATGACCAAAAAACTAAATAAACCTGTTGAGTGTCTGAGCCATATGTCTGGTGACATTCAATGTTGAGAACTTGGTGGTTCTGACTGTTGGAAAGCAGAGGTTCTCTCTCTTCTCTTGACATGGTGAACCAGCAAAAACTCCTCCCAACTTAAGTTTAGTCTTTTTCAATCCATTATCTGTCTTCACTTGCAAGATGACATTTGGTGTTGGTGCCAGAAAGAAATGATAAGATGTTGTAGTGATGATAGTGATCAGTGCTTTTGAAAAATATGCTGTTGGAAGAGCACAAAATTGCGACATAAGATGCTCTAGAAAAACTGCTCATATCAAAAATATGGTTTCATAGACAGTCACTGTACGCATTAATTTATGCTTGCATGCATGTGCAGATACACACACGCACATCATATGCATACACATTTTACATCATTAAAGATCTTTCCCAATTGCAATACATTTTACTGCATGGACATGTTGAGCTGTTTCAAGTGATGTGCAAATGAAGATCATAACCCTTCAGGAGGACAAGCAGTCTCCATGCTTCAATCTGCTCATTTTTTTTACAGGTAAGGTTCTGTTTGTTTTGGGGTGAATGAGAACAGTTATCTTTATAGTGTTTAATGAATTAAACAATCATTTTTATCAGATGCACTTTTGCCTCAACTTTGACAATATAAATTTAACATTTCTGGTTTAAGTTTTCTGAGCATGCATTTGGAGATTTTCTTTTGAGATATTTTAATTGAAATTATGAAACTCATGTCCATTTTAAGAGAATACCAAATGGAATGTGGGTGATTTTTTGTGAAATAATAATTGATAAAAGACAATACAAGAATATTAATCAGATTTAAAACTTCAAATTCTCATCATTATGCAAAGACATTGTGATAAATAAACTTTCAGTTCATTCTGCATTTAAGGAAAGTAATAACAAATGCATTAGTATAAAGAGCATTTCAAGACTGATAGTAAGGTGGCAATGCAGTAAACTGAAAATTAGTCCTTGAGTTGCTGAATTCTTACAAACATATTAGCAAAGTTAAGGTGTGAAACACTCACTTCCAACGAGTTCTTAAGGGCCATCAAAAAATATAAATTTGTTGATCCTTTACATTAAAGTATATGATTGTGTTTTCAGAAACTGGTTGTATATCTGACTGGGTCAGTAACTACATGAACATACACAGTAAACTACATGGACTCTCTTAACAGAAACCAGATGCTGTTTGGGAAGAAACACCCTAAGCTGAAGTTGAAAAATGTAAGCACCTATTGTACTTTTTTCATGAGCATTTGGTAATGGGTTTTATGGATCTTTAACTTAATTTTGTTGTGACACCATAACACAATCCTATGTTCTGCAATAGGATATCAAAGTCTACTATTTTCTGGAGAATACACTTTTAATTTTTATTGAATAATTGTCCAAAGTTCAATCATCTCAACTAAAACATCAATTTGGCACCCACAAAAACTTTGTGCTGATTTTGGTAACCGTATGCTAAGTCAAAATACAGCAGAAATATCCTCCATGAACAAGGTTAAATACAGTTAGTATTACAGCAGTGCCATACAATTTCTCCATTTAATTTTAATGAAAATAATGTTTCCAAGCGTGAAACTAGCAACAGATGACCGAGTTGTCTGCAACAGCTGCATCAAATGTTTTTGCTTCTATATAAATTATAGGTAGTAGGAGTAGGATAAACCCACATTTGTCTCTTCAAACTCCAAGCATTAGATAAGCAAAAAAATAAAAATTTATCTTTATTCCTTATCGGCAGCACTAAAGTGCCCTTTCCGTCAAGGCGACTGACCTATCCCACATTTTGATGACTTCACATAAAAGAGCTCTACATGTCCGCTGGTACTGACCGAGCACTGTGGCTCTACAGTTAACAGTCTGTCTGCAAACAAGCACTTTTATTTCTTTACAAATTTTCTGTTTTACTTTATATTTAAATTAATTTTTATGTCAGACGTCTTGAAACCAAAGTTTATAGCGTACCTATAATGTCCTTGAAGCGTTTGTAAGACTCCTGCAAGAGACGTCTGCTTCTACCGGAAGTTCTGACAGTGGGGTCAAGGTCTCGGTGGCAACGCATAGAAGACAGACTAAGGCATTAAAGCGCATTTTAAACACTTCTTAATTTTTTCTATGAAATATCTTGCATAACCTCTAGCGAACTTTTGTTTTTTGACCAATTTGCCACATCAATATTTTAGTCCTGATCAAGGAGGGGAACGACCGTTTTGACCCTGCGGAAATGCAGGGAATACGTTACGTTCGCTGGATGACACGCTGAAACAAACTTTCATGTTTACCTCTTAAAATCGTCTTACACGTTGAGTCTGCTTGCTAATAATTAACTTCTAGAACTAAAAGGCCGCACACGATCGCAAACACATCAAATTCTAATGAAGGATTTGTCTGATTACTCGATCCTAGAGGCAGGCTCTAAAGTGTATGCTCCATCGCTATTGAGTTGCTGCTAACTTCAATAATTGTACCCAAAAACGTGATGACTGCGACATCGTGGGTTAGGGTGAAGGATATAAAGCTCGTGTTGTCTGTCATCTTTAATTGTTTCTTTAATTTATAGAGTTTTTCACGTCCGCTGGTGACATTTTCCTATAGAAGGGGTGCTAATAATTTGATCTTTTTAGGTCGTGTACGTTCTCTCATTTACTAAGCACTTACGTGCACACAGCTCTAAATTATTCATCTCAAGCGGTGTTGTAAATCCTAGTTGTGCACAATTTTCCTAAAGTTTGCTGTCTCTATAATGCTACTAACTTTTGTTACAAAGATTGCCATTCACATTAAAACTTACAAACATGCTGTTGTATACTGGAAAATAATAAACGATCACAATTAATTAATTAATGCAAGGGACCCGGCAAGTTCGTCTGTCCTGGAACCGTGCTGATTTTGGCAGCCCTGCTCCTAGGTCACTTAAATTCAAGCTAATCATTCATTTGATTCCGTTACTATTACCTCTGAAATGTGTTTTCGCCGTGAGATGCCACTGCCAATTAGATATGTTACTGTATAACCTTATTAAAGAGCTTTAGTACAATTTTCGTATAGTTTTCTAACACGTGACAATGCCTGAACAACTGTAAACAGTAATTAAACAGTAAACGTGCTTAAAAGTTTTTTCTTCTCTTTTATTTCCATACTGCCTGTTTGTTTTTACTGGTAGCAGCATGAATTTTGTTGCAAAACGAAGCAGTTCAATGTGTAAATCAACTGATGTTTTTGGTTTCAATTGATTTGTCTGCAACACAATTTTTAAAGTCCATGTAAACATTGTAAAGTTTTGTGATGAAGTTGTTGAGGTGCGAAATAGCTATGCTGCTTTGTGTAGAAAATATTTGAGCACGTTCAAGTCCAATCAAATAAATACATACATTACTCTCTCATTTAAAGTAAATGAACTCCAAATTGTTGGGTATCAGAAATTTATTGCTCCTAATCACTGTGGGAGAGGAACTGTAAAAAACGCATATTAAAGCTAACGGAACGACATCCTGAGTAGAACGACAGATCCGACGATGAAATGGAGCGATAAAGAGGATGGACAAGTCGATCGTGGCTTGCTACAAGGTGAGGCTTGAAGGATGCTGAAGGTAACTCGACATGTTGAAGATTGTCGAGGTGTTGGCAGTGGCTCACTGGATGAAGCTGCCGTCCTGTGCACAGCTAAGGTTTGGCTGACCTTTAACCCCACTTCTGCTGGCGTCCTCTTTCGCACGTGCGCAACCTGAATCAGTCACAAAAAGCATTTATGCTATGCAAAATAATTCACACTTTAATTCCAGATAAATAAAAATAAACCCTAATATATAACAACACAGCATCTTCTATATGCCATGCCTTGAATATCAATGTTATTGTAGATGAGCTAAGTATTAATCGAGTTACATTTATGCCACCGTTAAAGCTAAATGCACAGAAGCAACTACAAACTTAATATCATTTCTCGATAAATTTGGGTAAATGTGGTCCATTATGTCTAGCTTCATAAACATCCTGTTTTGTCTGAGTCTGTCCAGACCCAAAAGAAAAGGATTTGTTTATTTTTTTCAGTCAGCCTTTGCAACAAATCCATATTCAAGGATTTCTTTTCTTTTGGGTCTCTAAGACCCAGACAAAACAGGATGTTCATGAAGCTAGACATAATGGACCACATTTACCAAAAAATATCGAGAAATGATATTAAGTTTGTAGTTGCTTCTGTGCATTGAGCTTTAACAGTGGCATACGTGTAACTCGATTAATATTTAGCTCCTCATCTACAATAACCTCGATGACATGGCTGCAATATACACGTGTGTGCGTGTGTGTGTGTGTGTGTGTGTGTGTGTGTGTGTGTGTGTGTGTGTGTGTGTGTGTGTGTGTGTGTGTGTGTGTGTGTGTGTGTGTGTGCGTGCGTGCGTGTGCGTATTAATACATGCATTATGAGTAAGTGAGTACGGAAAACTCATACCACAGTCAGAGGAATGTGCGATGTGGAAACTTTGGAACTCTGGTATCGGGTTTCCGTTTCTTTTTACACACCGGCACCTTTATAAACAAAATAACAAAAATATAGGTGGTGATGGTGATGATGATGATGAAGAAGAAGTAATTGATTGATTGGATGATGATGATGACGACGACGATGATGATGATCTGTTGTTGTCAATGCTGTCAGCTCGTGAAAATGATTTTAGCAAGAAAGGAAGTCTTACGTGGAGCCTGTGCACTGTTTTGCACCGTAGCTACCATCTCTCTCGCAGTTGAATCTCAAGCCTCGGATTCTTCGCTCCGCATAATCAGCTTTGGCTCTGGCACATTCTTGTAGCAACAACAACATTAGACATACATAGTAAGACAGCAGCAACAGCACCACCACAGCCGGCTCCTTTCACTTAAGACAGCAATAACTATGAATACATACATCTGGTACATCTAAACTATTAAATAGACAAACACAGGTAAGAAAAATAGCTTTAGGCAAGTATCGACTAAAATGACACACTTTGTCTGAACAAACAAGACTGAGATCAATGGTACAAGAAACAATTGCATTCTTGAATTTTTGAAGAGTAACTCTTACGAAAATGATTCGAATCTTAGCTACACCACAAAAATGAAGAACAATGAAGGATTCTTTGCCCTCGTGTTTTTTTTTAAAGTGCTTACATCTTTTAATGTCGGCTACTGCTTTTTTTTAATCTATAACGACGAAGCTAACTTATGGAAAATAGTACATACCACATTCTGAAGCTTCCCAGATATTTGCTTCTAGATATTCCTGCATTCTGGTCCCGTCCCGGTTCACACAGAAACATCTGTAACAAGTCATTTTATGTTCATTAAGACTGCAAGCAAACTGAATCATACAAAGTAAGCAAACTCTATATTAATATTGCTTAGTTGGTATCGCGTATATTGTTCCTCTAATCTTTAGTCTATTTACATGTCTATTTATCAATCCGTCATCATTATTATCATCGTCTCCTCCGACCCCTTTATAAACAACACTGTAAGTTTTAAAAAAACTACAAAAATCAAGACTCTAAACTACAGGTGTGAGCATCCATATCACTGATGTTCGCTGTCGCTCAGAGGTCCTCTTACCTTGAAGGTTTTGGAGAGCATCCGATCTCCATTTTTACCTGTACCGAATAGTCTGTCTACCTTGTCTAATTCTGTTTACCTGGACCCAGTACAGCGGGTGGGGCTGTAGGTGCCGTCAGGAGCACAGTTAAATATCTGGCCCCTCATTCCAGTCTTCCTAAATTCATCTTCCTCGCGCGCGCACTCTGCAGAAACAGTCAAAGTGTATTCCTTTTAACTGACATTTACAGATACATACCTGGAGCCGGTTGCACAGTATGTCTGTAACTAAACACCCGGCAACCAGCAACAAATGTCAGTAAAATAGTTAGCCCATAGCTGGATGTCAGCACTCAGCTAAATGATAATATTTTATTAGCATTTTATCTCTTACGTCTCCTGGGGTACTGTGCATCCAGGGAATGTAAACAACCCCAATATTACTTAAATATGGTGGTGGTGGTGGTGGTGGTGGTGGTGGTGGTGGTGGTGGCTTTGGGGGAATTGTAATGGTGATAGTGGTGCCTGCTTTGTCTGACAAAGTATTTTGACACTGACACACGTGCGACAAAAAGCATGGAGTTGTGTCTCACCGCAGTTGCCAGGTGTACCGATGGGGATGTTGCTGTAGTCGCTCAGCCTCGTTCCGTCAGACGACACGCAATAGCACCTGACAAAGACAGATCTTTCCACAATAAAACCCTCTTGAATACTTGTTTTTGAAACTTTTCGATAAAATATGTCAATCAGCTACCTTACTCTGCTCTCAAACAGTCCGACGAGTTTGAAGTAAGATCATTCTATTACAGTAAATTATGTCCCACGTTTAGCCGCATATACATATCAACACACACAAAGCCTTACATATCATAAGGTTTAGGTTTGTATACCACAGCAGACATATTAGATCAACCCTGTACCAGTTTAGAGACGATTGGTGGATTCTTCTGTTTTTTAAAACTGGATGGAGCTCTGCTTTTATGAAATAGGGAAGAAAAAAATCCAACAGTGTTGAAAGGGTTAATAATACACTTACACGCTTCCATGACACTGAAGAGGTGAGTACAGGGCAGTGTTTCCAGCATCACACCGAGGCAGAAACCCCCCAATGGCATAATTCTGTCGACGACTGTCCAGCTCCTCCTGACAACTAGCTGAACAACGGACCGTAAAATAAACAAACATATGTCCCAAGAACTTGATGCTGTCATCAAGAACATGTCTGTATGTGTGTGTGCGTGCGTGTGTGCGTATGAACGTGGTAATTGAGCGAATGAAACATGTTTTATTATTAAAAATTCATTGTTAAAGAAGTCAACTAACTTGAAGCCGTTCAACCAGACATGTTAACCAGACAAATGATAATTTTTAATCACTCATTAATGATCCGTGATCCGTGAGTAAAATATAGTGATTGTGGTTTGCTCCTCAGTTCCTAGTCAGTCAGGGGACTTCTAAAGCAAGTTAATAATCTTTACAATCCAAACATTTCAAATCTTCTTAAGGGCCCTTCTTATCTGAACAAATCATGACGATCTTTGACCAAGTCTGGGAAAGTTTGAATATATCGTCAAACTTTCGATGACATTCATCTGGATAAGAACGGCCTTAAAAATTTACTTTACAATATCAATGTATTGATAATCTCACAAACATATAAACAGGCTTTTATAGCTTCCATATGTCAAGACTTTGTTTAGTACATGTGGGTAGCCCTGTACATGGGTAGTTATTGAGGCAAAGATAGGTGAAGGGTAAACATCTTGAACTAACCTGCTATAGTGGCTGGCACGAAGCACAAGACTGCGATGAAGGCGAAAAATTGAATGAAAATCATTGTTGTTGGTGAAAGCTCGTCTGACCGACAGGCAAGTGAGTTGTGGGAATATGTCCGTAGTTGGCGCAGTCTCCGCCTTTTATAGCCTTGGTGACTGGTTGGTAAATTGTTCGGGCTCAGCAATTGGAGAAGATTGGTCGGTATATCACCTTTGCTCTCGTTTGTTGATAATGATGATGACCGATGATACTGGGCAGATTACTAAATGGAATCCTGTTTTCGTGGGTGTACACGCACCTTTTGTTTGCTTATATCTTGCAGTAACACTTAGGGACTTCTGCCAAGTGATTTGTAGCACTTGCCTCATCTTCGTATTTAACAATTTTACATCAGCATTAGAAAGCTTAGCTGCGGTTCTTCACATCCTGTGTACGTGGGTGTGTGCATGTGCATTAGACTGTGTTGTGCGTGCGTGTGTGTGTGTGTGTGTGTGCATTGGAGTGTGTTGTGCTCTGTGTTTGTGAACACAAGTGCACATTGGTCAATGTGGGAAAATGAGACCTTCAATGAAACAGTTTAAACAATTAAAAGGTAATAGCAACCTTCAATCATTGAGCTGAACTCTGCGCACCGAGGCTAGGAAAAGACAATTTTTGTGGAGCATTTTGACAGTGAGGGTGGTCCTCCTACAGTGACATTTACTCAAAATTGCTCGTGATGGCCGAAAATTGGGCCACTGATGGGTGTTTACAGCGTTTTTCACACAAGCTAATGAAGCTGTTTTTTTCATGGAAATTGGCTTGCCCTTTCATTTCAAAAGGAAATCGTAGATTGTCGTCGTGATATATATATATATTTTGCTTCCTCCATCCATTTTATTTTCATTGTTCTACCTCATACACCCAGCAGCTTTGAAAATTTGCTTCACGTAGCTCCACTATCAATAAGTTTGTCATTATTGGGACAGCAATATACTAGATAAGCATCTTATTTGCCAGCTGGTGGTGCGGCTTAGTCGAATGGAAGAGTGGTGTTGTTAACTTGTTGAAAAGAACTAACCATGATTTAACTTCTTTCGACTTAAAAAGAAAATCTGTTATTAGTGACTCTACCAGACATGAACTTGATACGAAATAGCAACAAGAAGTCTTCAAGTAAAATAAATAAAATCTGTTTATTTAGTTAAGCTTCTTTCTTTTCTGAAAGAGGACGTGTGTGTTTATGTGGAGGAATCTGGAGTACTGGACCAAAACAAAACAAAACAAAACAAAACAAAACAAAACAAACTAAAAACCCCACCGACGGTCAGCCCTATAATTAGGCATCGCAGTATGAGACAGAGGAATATTGAAATCGAGAGCTAAATTCGCGACACTTGATTCTCACTGTCTTGTGCATTTGCATCCCCCGTGTATTTACACAAGCTTTAGAAGATTCAGTTGTGTTGCCACAAAGGTTTCCTTTCAGGAAGTTCATACTTTACCTTCCGACATTTTCTGCCAGACAACAGATTTGACACGTGAGAAGAGTTTAAAAATGTGAGTATTATGTGGTATTACGTTTTGAGAACAATCCCCCATCACCCAAACATCCACTCCCGAGAGGACAAAGGTTACCAGAGCCGCACTGGACCTAACTTAACTTGGCCATCTCCATGGACACCGTTTTTAACGTACATAATTATTCGATAGCTTATATGTTTTTATTTCGTTCTTTTAATATTTTGGATTTGATGTTTTTCTCTTACTGGAAATGCAGTCTCTGAACAACTTCAGAGTTTGTTTCTAAAGCTATCATTTTCACGCACAAACGCGCGCACACGAACACAAAGCTTGGGATTCACACAACCCAACGGAAGATATCAGGATATCGCAATCACACACACACACGCTCCAGGGGTTACAAATTATGGCCGTCAGTTTGTGTTGTATGTCTATCCACACAGTAGAATTAAGTAGGGACAATTTAGATGATAGCTATCAGCCTGACAGTCCATCATTTATAGCTAATAGTAAGCCAGGGGATAATATGTATCCCGCAGCTTGTGTTCACACTTGTCATTCAGTGGCCATTAACTGTGACAGACGGGGTTATTTCGTATTCGTGTATCTGAGTGTGAGTTTGATGTTTGTCAGTGCGAGGATGCGCGTGTGCGCGTGCCTCTGTATTTTCTCTTCATGACCTTTCAACTCAATCGCAGCGCAACGCCCTTACGGCATGCAGTTGTCATGAAAGGACAGGTTCAAGCGGTTCGTAAACAAACACTTACCGGTATAAACATGCAGTTCACAACAGTAATATATACAGCAAGTTACAAATAATTTCTTACAGTTTAAATATTTTATTATGTATCAGCTTTGTTGGATGGCTTGTTTGAATGTTTTCGTGTACCACATATATCACACTTTTGGTTAAAGGAGCTTGATCAACATTCAAAATCTCCTGTCAAGGGAATGAAAGATACAAAAATATGAGATTAAAAAAAATCGGTTTGCTATAAACAAACAATATACAAAATAGTTGAAGAAATTCAAATAGAATTAGCTTTTTGTCATCAGGCAAAGCCAACATAAGTTTAATCTGTCCTTTGTAATTTATCCCTTTGATGACTTTCATACACTACATGCGCAACAGGTCGTTCATGAAGGCGGCAGTGTGAAATTTGTTGTTTCACACACACACAGGTTCATACTTAGATGAACATGAACTACTTAATATTCGACCTTCACCTCCACCTGCTCTTTGGCTTCATATGAGGTCGGGGTCAAAGGTTTTGCTGGCTCTCCTGTCCTCGATATAACAGCACTAGCAGCATCCGTCCTAGAACTTGACCATGATGGCTCCTCTGTCATCGGTGGGACAACAGCATCCAGACTGGATGTCCGGCTTGATGGCTCATTGACAATTCTGTTGTCGACCTCAACAGAGGTCATGCTGTCTCTAAGGTCTTGACCTTTGGTTTCCGTCAACAACAACAACGTGAAGGCCGAAACTCCCATGAGAATACCCACCACAATGTAGCCGTGAACAACCTCTTCCTCATTGTCCTGCAAAAGTACAGTTGTTGTTTTTTTTTTAAATAGGTATCACAAACACTCGTTTGTTCTATAGCTCCGCTCCCCTCCTTTTTTCTTTTGTTTATTCCCTTGGAGTTACTATTTGTTTTTGTTTGCGTGCATGTTGTTTTTTCTTTTTCTAGTTCTTTGTTGAGGTCTTGGTTATGTTTGTTCCTTTTTGATTTTATGTTTGTTCCTTTTTGATTTTATATTTGTTCTTTTGTTTATCTCGTTCATTTTTTCATTACATTTGACTGCTATATTTTGAGAAGGTTTTTCGTTCCTTTTCCTCGGTGTGAGTGGTGCATGAGACGGTCAGGGTGAAGGACATAGCAGTCATGTGTGTCGGTCTACGGGGAAAAATTTTCATCGTCTAGTTTGTGATTATTTTACTATCAGCACATGGTGGCCAAACTAGTCCGTACCATGTTAAGCACAATCGGCGCCAGCACCCCTCCAACACGAGCAGCTGTATTAGCAGCACCTATGCCAAGGTTCCTGCAATAGTGAACATGAACATTGCTATGTCAACCCAGCATGTTTCGGGGACTGTTAATAATAAAAAAAAGTTACCACGAACCGCAAATATTTCATGATTCTACGAACCATGCCTCGTACATGGAGAAACAATCAAGCCCTGGAAAATTCCGGTTGTTTAAAGTAAGGAACAGTGGCAACTGTCAAGGCTATTAGTTTTGAAGGTTTTCCATCAGAGTAAACAGCTGCTGATGGAGACGAAAGATAGTAAAGGTTGTCCCCTGTCATTTCCTGTCATTTGGAAAATATGTCTTTCAGTTAAGTAAACATTTAAGAATTACTTTGGTTAATAGGAGTGAACTGACCTGATTACTGTGGGGTACTGCTCCAATGTAAAGGTGTTCATGACCGTCCAGCCAGCTCCCACAGACAGCCTGCTAATCATGGCCAGAGTTGTTGTGATTGTTTCTTGCTGTGTTGTCGGTGCTGCAACAGCAGATCACCAATCAGCCAACCCAGAAATCAATCTAAACAGAAAAATATCACTTAAATAAAATGTAAAATTGTGGCCATCTGAGTTTGTGGTCAGTATCCATGAAATAAATAAATCAACTACCACCCTAAAACCTGGACCCAGGGTAGATCCATACGAGAGCCGTTTTACCGGCCGATAATTTAACTGAAAGGTCCTATTCTGGGATAATTATTTCTCACTGGGAAAAAATCTTGATTCGTGATTTAGTTCAAGAGCAGTAAACATTTGATTTTTCTATACCAAAAATATAAAATAAGTAAATAAATTTGATAGAAAGAATGGTATCTCAATGGCAAATCGCGCTTATTTCGTTTCTTGTGTTTGTTTATACTTACCTTTAAAATTACTGATTAAAATCCCAAAACTTGACAAAGAGCTCAAGATGGCAAGAAAGAAAGTAGTCCATTTGCGACCAAATCTGAAAAAAGTTGTTTTTGATATCACCATCTGCTTTTATAATTCAGAGGGTTATTCATTATTTTTAAAAGATTGAAAACTTGAAACCTTTATTGCTGATGTCAATTTAGAATTTTACTTTTGGATAGAAATGTATACCATGGGACTTTATCTTACTGGATTCCGTGACAAAGCATGAATATAATGGTAGCCAAGGATAACTCTGGCCCAGTCATGGTGGCGCCCTAAGTCTGCTGACGTAGCTCCTCTCCAGTGTGAGCTGTGTTCATCAGTCAACACTCTTAGCATCACATGTGAGGCCGTGGAAGGGCATACTAGCCATATTAAAATTTATTTTATTTTAGGTCAAATTTCCTTTCCTTATACTTAATTAATCTGTTAAATGCTCATCTTTTCATCAACTAAGCACAGAGGGAAAAATAAAGTAAAAGTGAAAATCAGAAGTTAGTTTCCGTCGTGTTTAGTCACTATATATATAGGTCTTAATTTTGTTTGAATGTCGACTCATGTTCCGGTTACCCACCTGTCTGCAAAAAATACGCAGACAAAGTTGGCTGGAATCTCCACCAGTACCATCAAGGCGATATTCAGATACAGGTTCCCGCTCAGCGCACTGACGCCGAAGGAAATCCCATAATAACAAAACGACAGACAGAACCTGTTGCAAAAATCAACCAGCAAATCAATCCCGCGATCAATCAATAACAATAAGAAAGATTTTTCCTACCTGAGATAAGAACACGAATATGAAAACACGAAAGTTTTTGTCGGAAGACCTTAGGCCCATTTATATTGCCAACAGAAAATAAAAGAGGGGGAGGGTTCAAACCTAGAAAATCATAATACTTTGGTATTTGACAAAAAATGACAAAAGCATCAGAAAAAAATCTCAGACTCATCGAGGTAGTAGCCTGCATCCGAACTTCGTGCCGCTTATATATTAAAAAAAGAGAATGCGCATACCAGGTTTACTTTAAAATACTTCTAGTGATGAGAATGAGAGAAGGTGGGGACATGACATGTCCTCACCAGATAAAGTTAATGGCAAGTGAGGTCACTGCCATGCGCCAGCCGCGGTAGACATCTATGTAGGTGTAACGACGACCTTGACCTGCCTTCAGTTCCTCCTCCATGACCTCTTGTAGCCTTTCTAGCGTGTCCTTGGGTTTCTGCCTCCCGTTGACCCGTGCCAGATGACTGATCACTGCTTCTGCCTCCTGCAGACGCCCCTTGACAGCCAGCCATCGCGCACTTTCCGGAAATACGCTGAAACATTCAATATATATATATGTACATATATAGTATACCATTATACAGACAGCTGTAGAAGTAATGGGGAGAATGGCTAAATTGTTATTCTCAGATAATATCTCATTCTTGACTTTGTTGCAATGCATTATCAAATGTTGTACATTAGTGAGACGAGAATTTTCTCAAATGGCCTCTTACAGCAAGGTGAAAAAAAAAACCCCAGAGAGGATCATTCACAAACAGGTGAAAAGGAAAATATAGTGATAGCCACTTACAATTAGGTAAGAACAAAGAGACATGAAAATAATCAGGTGAGCGTGACTATAGATGGCCACTTACAACCAGGTGAGAAGGAAGGGCAGGTTCAAAGCAGCTACGGCCATGTGTAGGTGACTCCAGTTAGGAAACAGCCAGGCCATCAGAGCAAATAGACAGACGCCAATGTTCCACCCAGGTATAGCTGATACCAGCTACATAGTCAATAATATCAAAGTACACACATATACACATGCATGAGCACATACCTAAATACACTACACATAAAATACTAGCATCTCATTTAGTGTCATCCATTCGGTTGTTTTTCTTTTGTTTTTTGTTTGTTTGTTTGTTTGTTTGTTTGTTTGTTGTTGTTGTTTTTTTTTTTGTAATATAACTTTTTCGCTGTACATGCATCCTGTGAAATTAATTTGAGCAGAAAACCAGATCCTCCATGTTAGCTAACAATTACTGAAACAGTCACCTGCCGCCGTTTGCTTCCGATGAACTCCAGCATATAGGTGTACAGTACGACGATGTTGACGCCCAAGGTGACGCCAATCAAGACCCGCATGATGGCGAACATCCTCCAACTGATGGAGAAGGCAGTCACTAGGGAGACGATGAGGTTAGCCAGGTACGCTAGATACGCAGTTGGCCGCCTCCCCAACGAGTCAGACACCTGTCCTCCCAGCAAGGCGCCGAACAACACCCCGCCCATCTGTAGTGACGTCACCATGGGCTTGACATAGTCGAGGTCACAGACTAGTGTCCACTGTCGGGGTCAAGAGCAAAATTAAGTCGGTGCTGTTGTCCATGAACTTTCCTATGTCGTGTAACAGACTGACAGACCCAATCCAGAATCGCGAGATAATGGCATAGTTACAAGATAAAGATTTAACGGGTCGCTTTAAATACATTGCTGTCGACAAACACAATCAGAGAACTGGCGAGATATGTCCGAATAATAATTTTTAAAAAAGCTGATGCATCGTGATGTTATCGCTTTCATTATCATAACAATCACCTCGTTAACGATGGTTTGGACAGAGTCGTCAAAGACCACCTCACCACACGTGTCGCTGTTGTTGGACACAGGACAGATGTGGAAGGTCGTGTTGTCACGGGACCAGTTTCCATGGGAACTGTTGGCGGCCTCGGGTGGCTGACACCACCAGTCGGGGACCAGACCAGCGAAAGTCATCTGCATCATTCCCCAAGCGAGCGACATGTCCGCAAACTTAACACTTGCCACCAGCTGCACCTGAAATCTCCCTCCGGCTCCAACCTCACCAAGGAGGCTCTCCATGGCCGCCCAATATTACCTGAGGACAACCAACGCGCATTGGTTTGGGTTGTTTTGTTTAGCTGTTGTGGTTTATTGTGTTTCTTTTATTTGTTTTGGTGTTAATTATAGCAAAAAGGTCATTTTCAATTATTCACACTATGTCAATATACTTTGAGTAAATACTAATTCATAGTATATATCAAACAAAATGAGAATACAATCAAGGAATGACAAGACGGAAGCTGGACTCTACACAAAGCGTTTTAACTGACACAGTGTGTTTGTCCGGGTAGTTATACCCTTTATCTAAATCACTGGTATGTTGATACAAAGGCACAGAGCACTTTGATACATAGTCATGTTTGGAAAATCGTTATCAACAGTAGCATATGGGACTTCAACCGTTAACCAAGGGTTATATATGTGTAACTCACATAAGAGTGTGTAATGCTGGGGTATCCGTGTGTTTTTTTCAGCCGAGGGACATTTAGCTACATCTTACCTGAAGTGCTTTTCCTGATGTTCACTGTCACTTCTCGCGGAGTGTAACTTGGTGGTTATGGAGCGTTTCCTTTGTCTTTGCTGACCGGCGATGAAGCAAGTCTTTGTCAAAGCATCATTACCTCGTTATCAGGATCTTCTGTTAGTTGCATATATAAGTACATTGTCGCCGCATTTTGATCCATGTGGTGGTCTGCACCTAAACATAGGTGAATATGTGTAGCCATGCAAGGAAGAGATTGTGCAACCCTACAGAAATCATCAATGCTATCAGTCCTTCGCAAACACTTGGTTATCACGCTTGTTTGCAAGTGTACTTTAAAGCTATTCTTGTATCCCTCAGGGTGTCTTACAGGATAAGTACCTGTTTTCGACAACTGATAATTAACTACTCAAGATGGGAAAAGATTACAAGTCACAAATACACAATAAAACTTTTTAACCAAGAGTAATTTTCATTTTTTTTAGTATGCAATCAATGGTGTGAGATATATATATATATAACTGATTTGCCGGCTGAAATTGCGGAAACAAGCCAGTTGAACTATTAATTAGTCTAAATCTCCTTCATAACCAGATAAAAACATGGTTGAACATCTGAGAAAGTTTGGCAGTCTTTACATGACAGTTGTATCAAAACTTGGGTCAGCCATTCGTTGCTATTTGAGGGATTAGTTGTCCTGGGTTCATATCTCGTGTCAGACACGCTGCTTTTTCGATGCATATGACACGTTTACTGCTTTGCCGTCATATGGTCTTGCTGACTCAAACCGCCATTTTCCCCCTCGTCCATTTTTCTAGTTAAAAAGATTCTTGAGGAAGATTAAAGAGAATAGGTTGAAGATACAGCCATACTTGCTACAAAGATAGTAGGTATATTATTTACTGCAAATACATCAGCACGTCCTTTGCAGCAGGCTATACCTTTAGTATTCAACACTTCCGAAACCAATCAATACATCTGAAAATCATACCAATGCAATATTCAAATAAATAGCAGATAGTACTTTCAAGCGACGATAGTACAAACCACATATTTCAGGATCAGTGTATTTACTGAGGGCGCTGTGCACTTCTGGATTGAATGCTCTTTTCTTGCCTTATCTATAAACAGGTTAGGTGGCTGTTGAAACACTGGGTTGGTGGAAAGGGGTTAAGTGTGAAGTACACTGCCCATACTGGTGTCAAATCTTTAACTCCTTACCGATTCCCTTGTCCATCAGTATTAGAATAGAAACAGCAGTAGTCTGTATTATGGGGGGCCAAACATTTTGTGTGGATTAACTTACCTTAACCACAATACAAACCCTTAACTATACTTCCACCCACATATATTCCTAGTTTGTACACACAAAGAATACACATATAATCTGCATTTTTATTTTTTTGTTAAACCGTCAACTTACATTTTCAAAAGTATGATCTGTAATGTACTGATGAAAAGTCAACATGTTCACAATAGTATATACAGCATTTTCAATTTAATTTCATTTCCACTGCATTTTGCATCCACAAACAACCCAGCTAACAGTGTTTCCAAAGTTCCACTGTCTAAAAAGAAAACATGCACCTAGCCATGCTCTCAACATTTGAAAATTTTGGGACTTGTGTTCACAATGCAGGTATCAACACCAACATGAGATCCAGCACAAAATTTATGTGTTTCTTCTGATGATTTCAAGTGAAACTAGACTAATTATGCATCACACTGCAAAATTTATTTTAAAAACCACCTACAAGAAAATAAAAAATACAATCAAGGTCAATGTTTTAAAAGGCATTTTGCACATTCTAAGGAAGAACACTGCAGAAATGTATATTTTTTTCATGGACATTTTGCAGTATCACTCATTTCAACAGCAAATACTAAATTTCCCAGATACATGCTTTACTACTACTATATAACAGAATTATATGTAAAGAGTCTATTGCAATATAAAAAAATAAAAGTTAAAAGTTTACAGAAAGTGACATGGACATAATGCTCCACCCCATAGCTTACCACACACGCCCACCACCAACCACAGGAAAGGAAACAAAATTTAAAAAAAAACAACCCCAAATTTCCACTAAACTTCAACAGCCACATTAACATATGACAAATACATTAATGCAAATTTTATATCCCTTCAAGGTAACATTGGAGGTTTAGCTTTCTTTTCAAAGATTAGAATCTTGCAAGAGGGAAAAAACTATTTTCCTAAAGAGATAACACAAAAATGAAAGGGAAGCAGTGCACATGTCTATTTAAACACAGGCATATACGAGCACTTGAGATCACATTAAACTGATTATATCTGTCCTTCTGGTAAGACAGTAAATGAAAAAAAAAAAAAACAATTAGAAAAAGGTTTTGTACACTATATTGTAATGAAAACACACTCTGTACAACGACTTATTAAAAATACAGGCATGAAAACAATCCCAGCAAACAAACTATTAAAACACATAAATTTAGAAGGGACAATGAACGGATGAAGAACCCTCACACTTGAAGTACTGAAATCAATGATTTTTTTGTTGTTGTTTTGAGGATAAATATTTATATCTCTACTGATAATGTATATAAGCAGAAAAAGGAAAGATATTATATGGACAATTAGTTTGTCAACTATTCAAAAATTGAAATGCAGTGCTTGACAAGTTTTTTCTTTTTTAAGGGAAACATAAATACTAAATGATGATGACATGGCACAAATATATAAAGCGATATGAACTCTGCAGTAACTTGTACACTCCTCTGTTTTCATAGCCTTTCAAACCAAACATACTGCAAAGCACACGTGCAAAATAACCTCACAGCCAGATTTGATATCTGATCATTTACAAATACCATATTTTGTAAAATATGTAATCTTTGAAATTCAAAGCCATCAAATATGATGTCTTACTCCTTTTACTTCACACTAAATTAACAAATGAGATGCTAAATAGAAAATTAAACGCTATACAAAAGATTTTGTCTGAAAATTTCTGCCTACCTTATATCAGCAACTTTTGTATGCATTCAATCATGCAAAAGCAACTGTTCATTTTAAATGTCTACTTGACAGCACAATTTTGATGGTGAACTCATTCCATTTGTGCCACAATGTGAATTCAGACACCACAAATAGCAAGTGCACATTTTTCTTTTGCTCTATAATCATGTTGGCATTATTTTAATTGTTTACAACACAAATAAGATCCTTAATATCACATTATGCACGATGTGCATACAATTTAACTGCTATGCAGCACTACTCAACTGTTACCAGTTACTTTTTTGCTCTAACATTTGAACATTATCATATAAAATGCAACATAGGTAAAATTTTTTTCCATAAGAAACACCTGAAACATAGATTTACATATACCATCTTTAAGAGAGAAGCACTACTCTCTCCTCATAAGTGTTCTCTATCCCCACCACATCTCATTCCCCCATACACACACTCTGATCAACCTAAACCATTTACAAAATATTGGCATGCCAACACACCCACATTCTCCCAGCCACACCAACAACAGTAGCAACAGATACAGCAAACACTCATGAGTGTCTAACAAGACAATGGTGCAAACACACAGCACTCACAGTGTCTATGGAATGAAGCAACAAGAGGGCAGTGAATCTGTAGTATAAGCCAAATGCGTCCATAAGCAAGCTCACAAATGTTCAGATCAACTTATGTGAGGCACTTTAAAAAGTAGTACACAGTGTCTAACTAACGTGTGCTGCACGTCAGAATTTCACAGGTATATAGCCATCGACAGCAACTCTGAGTACTTTCAGCTGTTTTCAATCCTTTCCTGGCAAGAAGAAAAAGGTTCAAGGATGCCATGTAGCGCCAGTTAACACAGTGGAATGTAACTTTATGGTTGCTACTGTTTCACAATAGTTTTACAGATTTATGAGAAAAATGTTAGCTCTAGAACACGTCCTAGAAAGGGAGCTAACACAGAATCCGACACATTCAGTTGATCATACGGAAAGGAAATGAATCATCATATTGCCTTCCCTTCCACCCTAAACCACAAAATACTTTCTTAAATGTGAAGATGGAAATACAAATGGTACACTATCATATTCCATAGACAAAGGGGTGGAGAAATTTATAAACATTCCATTATCTTTTGTAGTTTTCCCTAACTCCCAACAGCCCAAATCTGTCTGCTTTACACTAGGTTACTAGCTTATGCTTGCCAGAAATGAAAAATTTAACCCTTATTAGAAGAATGCCTGCTGCACATTCGAGAACGTTCAACAATATTGCAAGAACAAGCAAACAACAGCATATCTGAGTTAAGACTCAAATTTCCTCTCCAAAGTCTGACTCAAAACAGCAAACCATGTTGGAAGCTGGTCGAAAAAAGTGTCAGACAAAAAGGCAACTGCTTTTTCTCCCACCTAGCTCTTTCTAGTTCCCCCTAACTCCTTAAACAAAAAGGGCAGGCAGAACCTTGGAACCCATAGAAAAATAACAGTCACTGCATCATGACAAAACAGATGGAGAGCTCATTTCTGTAATTTCAGCAAAAGAAAAAAAAAACGAAAAAAAAAAAAAACCACACAAAAAAACAACAAAAAAAACCCATGTACATTGTTAGCAAACTTTCTGCTCCAAATGAAATTTATAGAAAACAGCATCGACTGACACTGCACAATTGTGCGACCCAATGGTTTCAGCGACATGGTGCCTCTGCTTAGTGAACACTCTCTGTTTACTCCTTGTTTTTCTTCTGTGTGAACTGTCTGTCTTTGCCTTCAAAATTACGTGAAGAGGCAGGCCTGCCCTAGCAGAAGAGCTGGAGGTAAAAGGGGGACAAGGCGAGGTTGAAATGGCAGTGGTGGTGGTGTTGAATAGTTACGTGCACCAAGAAAAACATTGCCATCACTTGACTGCTGCAGGGAATACTGGCTGGGGTTGTAAGGCTGGCCATGATGCATCACGCAGAGAACTGAAGATGTGTTGGTATAACGAGCGTACACATCTTTAGCCCGTCGTGTCTGCTCTCTATGTGGCTTCGCTCAGCCAGCAGCTGTCCCTCATGCGCTGCAGCTCTGTCATCTCATCCTCTAAGGTGTAGATAACATCCAGCTTTCGTTTGCGCAGTTCTGGGCAGCGACCTTATTCTTCCACGACGCTGACTGTCTCTGATGAGAGCAATCTGCAAATAGACACAAGATAAACGTCATTGCCAAAAAGTTAGAAAGGTTTCTTTTAATTAATTTTTAACACCTGCTAAATATTTCAAAACGCTACAAGGAAGCCCATATTTTTCATTTTTCCTACTGCCTAACAAATGCCATGGATCAAAGAACAATCTCACATTACAAAAATAAGCTCTACTGAACTGCAGCTCACAACAGAGGAGGAAGGATAAAATCTAATATGCTATTTATTTCCCCTATCTAGATGGCATAAATAAATTATCTACTATAAATGAGGAAGTAATGGAATCTAATGTCTACTGTGTATTTTGCCTTTTATTAAGATTTTCTAATGGCCAGAATAACATTTTCTATCTAAGTGAAATGGTTTATATAAAAAAAAAAAACCAAATTGCATATACTTCCACTGCAACAAAGCCAATCAATCACACACATACTTGCTGTTCTGTCAGCTTATGTTCGCCATTATTTCATTGAATTCTCAACTGGAGATTCTACGATGGTGTCAAATGTACATAGGAATTTGAGCTCTCAGCTTTGCGTTGGTCACGAGAGATGGACCTTTCTTGTGTAATCCATCTTTCTTTGCATATTTTTTAACCTGCAAATACAATTAACACAACAATGAGAAACTGACAAACTGTTAAGAATGCGAGTCGCAATTACCTCTAACTCCCACTCAAATCCTGGTGGAAGTAATTAGGTCAGTACAGCAGTGTAATCTGAGAGAAATTATAATATATACACTGTGGCAAAGGTAAGAAGAATTCGGCAGAACTGAACACTGTAAACAGTTGTTGGTGACACAAAGTATAATGTGTTTCATATTATAACCATTAACCATAGGTGACACGACATTTTTTAGACATTAACTGATGTGATTTTAAGAACCATCCTTCTGTTTTCTGTACAAAAGATGGTAACCACATGGAATGGAGACTGTTGTAAAAAGTAGGTCACATGGCAGAATGTTAAAAATAACTATTTACACTCTATATATACACACACAAAGTGCCAAATATGAATATTTCATTACAATATACAATTTAACTCCAAGTATTACTATTATATTGTCATTTTTGGTTGTTGGCGTTCAAATCATGTCAAATTGAAAAATCAGAAACCAACCTCAAACATGCTCTGATCAACCGATTACTGTTCCTACTATTAAATACAACAAAATGCCCAATTCGTTCGTTCTATCACATTAGAACAATTCCATAAGGTAGACAACACATTTTCTTCCTTTATTTATAACCAGAAGATGTGTTTTGCAGCACTATCCGTGCATTACAGTGTGCATAACAGGCACAAGCTTGAGGACGCAAGTGCTGGGAAAAGTGTGATCCTTTTCTTCCCAAAATTATACCTATCTGCTTATCAAGCACCACCTTATATTTCCTCCACCGCTGGCTTACCTCTCGTGGTGTCTGTCGGCGGTTGGTAAGTGGATATGGTGGATGTGGTAGTGTTGACAGAAGAGAGCCACTGTTGGAGTGATCAGTGTCGTTAGTTGAGATCAGTGTGTGGCAAGATGCAGCGAGCATAGGAACTGCAGCTTAGTGAAACTCATCCTGCATAAATATACAGGCATTATATACATCAAAATCTGCATCCTTGCACTCACACAAATGTGCAAAAGAAAACCCACTCACTTCAACCACATCTATTCTATCATTGGAATGTAGGCATAACGATAAAATCCTAGTGACAGCAGCATAACTGATCATAAGACCAACAAGAAAGCAGTGAGTTATATGATTTGTATGAATCTTTATGACTAATAAGGAGGGATATCCAAAAAGTTAAAAATCAATCCATTCAACACTAAAAATCAATAAAATTTTACATAAAATTTGGACAGGACTGCACAAACACCAAACAGACTACAGACTCGAGCCAACACGAACTGTGAGTACGACCATCGCTGGCAATGCCATCGTAGTCATCATAGTCACGCCCTCCTGTCAGACCCCTCAAGACATCAAAAGGAAATCTCTACTGTGTCATTCAACTCCTGACAAGGAAAAAAAAAAGAAGCTAGTAACAACAAAACTAAATAGAATACAAATGATGCACATGCATGAACATTAACACTCCAAAGGTTTGAACATCAAAACTCATTAAAGCAGCGCAGTTAAAACATGTGCCTTCCTAACACACCTGCGGCCTTACGAAAAGACACTTGAAGTGATATGCAAACTCTGTTCATTGAATAATTTAGAAGTCAATATGCACAAATGATGCCTTAACGGCAAGGCGTGATGTCACTGAATAATATAAAGAATGCCATTCAGGCTAAGCTTGCAGCTAGCGAGTTGCATGATCATTCTAACGACAAAGTGTTGCAACGCATCAAGCATAACATTATCGAGAGCTAAAAAGGAATGGTCCTGTGGAAGCCAGTACAGCAACTAGACAGGTAAAGAATGTAGATCACTGCTTAGTTCATTTGATGAGAAATTACAAGAGCAAAGCTGGAGAAGATATGGGGTCCTATTGGCAAGCACACCGATTAGCACTACTGAATATTACGATTGCTTACGAAACTCTTAAGAGTAATGTTCCAAATCATAAACAATAAAAGTTACCTAATAAAATGTGTTCGGGTGGGGGTGGTGGGAAGAATGACACAAAAAAAGCACATGTAAAACAAGCTTTGCTTTGCTCTGCCATTTTGTTACGTTGTGAGTTCCTTCTCAATGCTCTGCTACCTAAGAGGTAAGTGCTCCCCAGGAAACAGCTGAATCACTCTCTGCCCGTCAAGCATCTGAAGCTTGTTAGACCTGCCCACAAGATCATGTCAGCAAATCCAACATTAACAAGTTCTCTATCATCAACACTAAGCAGCAAAAATCTTAAGTCATGAAAAGATACAGACTCAATTTTCCTTGCTAATACACTCAAAACAAATTTTCCATGCAACAGACGACTACATCTTCCTCCTTTTGATTCATAAACAAACATGCAACACCCCTGACTGAACTAATAAGATGTACATGGCCACACAAACTTTGATAGATCCTGACAAGACTTAGGCAAACTTCAGATTTTCTTTTTGGTATGCTCTCTTAGAAACCAACGTGTCTCGCAACTCGCAGTATCTCCTCGCCACTATATGCAATAGGTAATTCTTAACAACTTTCACAAAGGCTCAGCATCAGAAATAGAGCCTACACACAACTTCAACCAGTTAATTTCAATACCTCTCATTATAATCGTTTACAAAAATTGAAAACATACCTCATTGATGGCAATGTCTATCTCACAGGTAGCAAATTCAGAAAGTCACTAGCATCTAGATGTGGAGAGACCCACGAAACAAGCGGCCACCCAGTCACATATGGAAATAACATTTCACCTGACTCACGTCTAAAG